>NC_053493.1:429075890-429348390 GCF_905171775.1 Rana temporaria | reverse complement strand
ACCCTGAGTCTGAGCCAAACGCTAACCCTTACCCTAACCCTGCGCCGCTAACACTATCTGTACCGCTAACACCCTAACCCTAACCCTAACCCTCTGAGGGAGCAGTGAAGAGAAGAATGATAGACGAGAAAGATCACTGACCATGTTCATTCCCCAACTTGTTCATTCCCTGACTTGGTTGGGGTAGGCGGTACACTGACCCTGAGTCTGAGCTTAACGCTAACCCTAACCCTAACCCTGCGCCGCTAACACTATCTGTACCGCTAACACCCTAACCCTAATTCTAACCCTGACCCTAACCCTGACCCTAACCCTACGTACAAACGTACATGCTTTGTGAATCTGGGCCTTCCTTTATTGTCAAAGGTTAGGGTTAGGACAATCACTTCTAGGGTTTGGGTTAGGACTAGGGATGAACCGAACATACCCGGGTTCTGTTCACACCAGAACGTTCGAACAGACCGCGGGTTCGCGCGAACATTTAGAACCCCATTGAAGTCTATGGGACTCGAACGTTTGAATTCAAAAACGCTCATTTTAAAGACCAATATTCAATTTAATGTTGGAAAATGTCTTTCAGAACCCGGGTCTTGCCCCAGGGAACATGTATCAATGGAAATGTGTTTTTTTAAAAATGGCCGTTTTTCAGGAGCAGCGATTTTAATGATGCTTAAAGTGAAAAATTCCTTCAAATATCACACCTGCTGTGTGTCTGTAGTGGCACGTGTTTAGAAATGTCCCTGCACAACATGAAATTATTATAAGAACAAAGTAATTTAATACTGCTTGCGCACCTGCTGTGTGGCAACAATATCTCGATTATTTTAGGGGTGGTGGGGGGGGCCATTATTTTTTTGTGAAAGCAAAATTGTAGAAAAAAGGGCACCCCTCAAACATACTGTAATTGGAGCGCAACAAAGAGCCACGTGCAAAGTATTGCATCAAAAATTGTTATTAGGCGTGCCTGTTACACAGGGGCACAAAAATGTGTCCGTAGGCACAACACAACACTGCAACCCCTCCCAATGTCTGTAATTGGAGCGCAACAAGGAGCCACGTGCAAAGTATTGCATCAAAAATTGTTATTAGACGCCCCTGTTACACAGGGGCACAAAAATTAGGCCTTAGGCCACGTGCAAAGTATTGCATCAAAAATTGTTATTAGGCGCCCCTGTTAAACAGGGACAGAAAAATTATGCCTTAGGCACTGGTGGCGGAGCACAGAAAAACAACATTTCTTACTAGCTAACAGCATGAAAAGTGAGGAGGAGAAGGATATTCCATCAGCAGCATAACAGGACAGTCACTCAGCATCAGCAGTCTCAAAGGGATCTGTCATTTTAACAAAAAATTATTATTCAGTAACATCAGCATCAGGTGCTTGGTAGCTGGTGTTGATCCAAGCCTGATTCATTTTGATGAAGGTCGGTCGATCAACAGAGTCGGTGGAGAGGCGCACCCTGTGATCGGTCACAAAGCCTCCAGCAGCACTGAATGTGTGTTCTAAAAGAACACTGGATGCAGGGCAGGCCAGTAGCTTAATTGCGTACTGTGCAAGCTCTGGCCAGTGATCGATCATCAAGACCCAGTAAGCCAGAGGATTTTCCATGGGGAAGGTGTCCAAGTCAGATCTTGCCGCTAGGTATTCCCGGACCATGTAAAGCAGACGCTGGCGATGGTTGCTGGAACCGGTCAGACCTTGGGGCTGCAGACTAAAAAATTGTCTGAAAGCATCGGTCAGACGGCCACCTTCTCCACCGCTCCTTCTCTGACTCACCGAAGCCTCAGCAAGACGTTGTCCAGGGCCAGGTTTTGGTAATTCCCCCAGTTCTGGGAACGCATTGCACAGACCCTTCTGCAAGGCCTCCCGCAGAAGTTTCATCTTCTGCTCCCTCTGCGATGGCAACATAAGATCCGCTACCTTACTCTTGTAACGTGGATCAAGGAGAGTTGCCAGCCAGTAATGATCCCTCTCCTTGATAGCACGTACACGAGGATCCTTACGCAGGCTTTGCAGGATCAGGGAGGCCATGCAGCGTAGGTTTGCAGAGGCATTCGGGGCAGAGTCCTCTGGGTGACTGAGGATGACAGGATCCGCAGTCACCTCACCCTAGCCACGTAAAAGTCCATGTGTTCCTTGGGACTGTAAATGATCCCTTGAAGACTGCTGCTGTTGATGCTGTGTGCTAGGCTCCACCTCCATGCTGCTGATACAATCCTCCTCCTCCTCCTCTTCCTCCTTCTCTTCCTGTGTTCTAGGTGGGCAAGCAGGAACAGTGTCTGGATAAAGGGGGCCTTGAGAGGTAAGGAAGTCCTCCTCTTCCTCCCTCTGTTCTGCCTCAAGGGCCCTGTCCATTATTCCACGTAGGGTGTGCTCCAACATGTGAATAAGCGGGACAGTCTCACTGATGCATGCACTGTCACTGCTCACCATCCTCGTGGCCTCTTCAAATGGTGACAGGACAGTGCATGCATCCCTAATCAAGGCCCACTGGTGTGGGGAAAAAAAACAAGCTCCACTGACCCAGTTCTGCTGCCATATTGGCATGGGTACTCATTGATGGCCCTCTGCTGCGTGTGCAGCCGCTGCAGCATGGCCAAAGTAGAGTTCCATCTGGTGGGCATGTCGCAGATTAGGCGGTTCTTGGGCAGGTTGTATTCCCTCTGGAGGTCTGTCAGCCGAGCAGTGGCATTGTATGACCTTCGGAAATGCACACAGACTTTCCTGGCCTGCTTCAGGACATCCTGTAAGCCCGGGTACCTGCCCAAGAACCGCTGCACCACCAAATTCAGAACATGAGCAAAACAGGGCACATGGGTGAGTTTTTCCTGTCGCAGGGCAGAGAGGAGGTTGGTGCCATTATCGCTGACCACCATTCCAGGCTTCAGCAGTAAGAGCGACTGCGTTCAGGTGCTATGTAACAAAATAGTCGCAGTCACACCAACTGCGTTCAGTTGTTAGTAAACTGCACACACGCAGTAAGAGCGGCTGCGTTCAGGTGCTATGTAACAAAACAGACGCAGTCACACCAACTGCGTTCAGGTGTTAGTAAACTGCACACACGCAGTAAGAGCGACTGTGTTCAGGTGCTATGTAACAAAATAGTCGCAGTCATACTGACTGCGTTCAGGTGTTAGTAAACTTCACACACGCAGTAAGAGCGACTGCGTTCAGGTGCTATGTAACAAAACAGTCACAGTCACACTGACTGTGTTCAGGTGTTAGTAAACTGCACACACGCAGTAAGAGCGACTGCGTTCAGGTGCTATGTAACAAAATAGTCGCAATCACACTGACTGCGTTCAGGTGTTAGTAAACTGCACACATGCAGTAAGAGCGACTGCGTTCAAGTGCTATGTAACAAAATAGTCGCAGTCACACCAACTGCGTTCAGGTGTTAGTAAACTGCACACACGCAGTAAGAGCGACTGCGTTCAGGTGCTATGTAACAAAACAGACACAGTCACACCAACTGCGTTCAGGTGTTAGTAAACTGCACACACGCAGTAAGAGCGACTGCGTTCAGGTGCTATATAACAAAACAGACGCAGTCACACCAACTGCGTTCAGGTGTTAGTAAACTGCACACACGCAGTAAGAGCGACTGCGTTCAGGTGCTATGTAACAAAATAGTCGCAGTGACACCGACTGCGTTCAGGTGTTAGTAAACTGCACAGTGCACACACGCAGTAAGAGCGACTGCGTTCAGGTGCTATGTAACAAAATAGACGCAGTGACACCGACTACGTTCAGGTGTTAGTAAACTGCACACACGCAGTAAGAGCGACTGCGTTCAGGTGCTATGTAACAAAACAGACGCAGTCACACCAACTGCGTTCAGGTGTTAGTAAACTGCACACACGCAGTAAGAGCGACTGCGTTCATGTGCTATGTAACAAAATAGTCGCAGTCACACCGACTGCGTTCAGGTGTTAGTAAACTGCTCACACGCAGTAAGAGCGACTGCGTTCAGGTGCTATGTAACAAAATAGTCGCAGTCACACCGACTGCGTTAAGGTGTTAGTAAACCACACACGCAGTAAGAGCGACTGCGTTCAGATGCTATGTAACAAAACAGTCGCAGTCACACCGACTGTGTTCAGGTGTTAGTAAACTGCACAAACGCAGTAAGAGCGACTGCGTTCAGGTGCTATATATCAAAATAGTCGCAGACACACTGACTGCGTTCAGGTGTTAGTAAACTGCACACATGCAGTAAGAGCGACTGCGTTAAAGTGCTATGTAACAACATAGTCGCAGTCACACCAACTGCGTTCAGGTGTTAGTAAACTGCACACACGCAGTAAGAGCGAATGCGTTCAGGTGCTATGTAACAAAACAGACGCAGTCACACCAACTGCGTTCAGGTGTTAGTAAACTGCACACACGCAGTAAGAGCGACTGCGTTCAGGTGCTATATAACAAAACAGACGCAGTCACACCGACTGCGTTCAGGTGTTAGTAAACTGCACACAAGCAGTAAGAGCGACTGCATTCAGGTGCTATGTAACAAAATAGTCGCAGTGACACCGACTGTGTTTAGGTGTTAGTAAACTGCACACACGCAGTAAGAGCGACTGCGTTCAGGTGCTATGTAACAAAATAGTCGCAGTCAAACCAACTGCGTTCAGGTGTTAGTAAACTGCACACACGCAGTAAGAGCGACTGCGTTTAGGTGCTATATAACAAAACAGACGCAGTCACACCAACTGCGTTCAGGTGTTAGTAAACTGCACACACGCAGTAAGAGCGACTGCGTTCAGGTGCTATGTAACAAAATAGACGCAGTGACACTGACTACGTTCAGGTGTTAGTAAACTGCACACACGCAGTAAGAGCGACTGCGTTCAGGTGCTATGTAACAAAACAGACGCAGTCACACCAACTGCGTTCAGGTGGTAGTAAACTTCACACACGCAGTAAGAGCGACTGCGTTCAGGTGTTATGTAACAAAATAGTCGCAGTCACACCGACTGCGTTCAGGTGTTAGTAAACTGCTCACAAGCAGTAAGAGCGACTGCGTTCAGGTGCTATGTAACAATACATTCGCAGTCACACTGACTGCTTTCAGGTGTTAGTAAACTGCACACACGCAGTAAGAGCGACTGCGTTCAGGTGCTATATAACAAAATAGTCGCAGTCACACTAACTGCGTTCAGGTGTTAGTAAACTGCACACATGCAGTAATAGCAACTGCGTTCAGGTGCTATGTAACGAAATAGTCGCAGTCACACCGACTGCGTTCAGGTGTTAGTAAACTGCACACATGCAGTAAGAGCAACTGCGTTCAGGTGCTATATAACAAAATAGTCGCAGTGACACCGACTACGTTCAGGTGTTAGTAAACTGCACACACGCAGTAAGAGCGACTGCGTTCAGGTGCTATGTAACAAAATAGTCGCAGTGACACCGACTACGTTCAGGTGTTAGTAAACTGCACACACGCAGTAAGAGCGACTGCGTTCAGGTGCTATGTAACAAAATAGTCGCAGTGACACCGACTACATTCAGGTGTTAGTAAACTGCTCACACGCAGTAAGAGCGACTGCATTCAGGTGCTATGTAACAAAATAGTCGCAGTGACACCGACTACGTTCAGGTGTTAGTAAACTGCACACACGCAGTAAGAGCGACTGCGTTCAGGTGCTATGTAACAAAATAGTCGCAGTGACACCGACTGCGTTCAGGTGTTAGTAAACTGCACAGTGCACACACGCAGTAAGAGCGACTGAGTTCAGGTGCTATGTAACAAAATAGACGCAGTGACACCGACTACGTTCAGGTGTTAGTAAACTGCACACACGCAGTAAGAGCGACTGCGTTCAGGTGCTATGTAACAAAACAGACGCAGTCATACCAACTGCGTTCAGGTGTTAGTAAACTTCACACACGCAGTAAGAGCGACTGCGTTCAGGTGTTATGTAACAAAATAGTCGCAGTCACACCGACTGCGTTCAGGTGTTAGTAAACTGCTCACAAGCAGTAAGAGCGACTGCGTTCAGGTGCTATGTAACAATACATTCGCAGTCACACTGACTGCTTTCAGGTGTTAGTAAACTGCACACACGCAGTAAGAGCGACTGCGTTCAGGTGCTATATAACAAAATAGTCGCAGTCACACTAACTGCGTTCAGGTGTTAGTAAACTGCACACATGCAGTAATAGCAACTGCGTTCAGGTGCTATGTAACGAAATAGTCGCAGTCACACCGACTGCGTTCAGGTGTTAGTAAACTTCACACATGCAGTAAGAGCAACTGCGTTCAGGTGCTATGTAACAAAATAGTCGCAGTCACACCAACTGCATTCAGGTGTTAGTAAACTGCACACACGCAGTAAGAGCGACTGCGTTCAGGTGCTATGTAACAAAATAGTCGCAGTGACACCGACTGCGTTCAGGTGTTAGTAAACTGCACAGTGCACACACGCAGTAAGAGCGACTGCATTCAGGTGCTATGTAACAAAATAGTCGCAGTGACACCGACTACGTTCAGGTGTTAGTAAACTGCACACACGCAGTAAGAGCGACTGCGTTCAGGTGCTATGTAACAAAATAGTCGCAGTGACACCGACTACGATCAGGTGTTAGTAAACTGCACACACGCAGTAAGAGCGACTGCGTTCAGGTGCTATGTAACAAAATAGTCGCAGTGACACCGACTACATTCAGGTGTTAGTAAACTGCTCACACGCAGTAAGAGCGACTGCATTCAGGTGCTATGTAACAAAATAGTCGCAGTGACACCGACTACGTTCAGGTGTTAGTAAACTGCACACACGCAGTAAGAGCGACTGCGTTCAGGTGCTATGTAACAAAATAGTCGCAGTGACACCGACTGCGTTCAGGTGTTAGTAAACTGCACAGTGCACACACGCAGTAAGAGCGACTGAGTTCAGGTGCTATGTAACAAAATAGACGCAGTGACACCGACTACGTTCAGGTGTTAGTAAACTGCACACACGCAGTAAGAGCGACTGCGTTCAGGTGCTATGTAACAAAATAGTCGCAGTCACACCAACTGCGTTCAGGTGTTAGTAAACTGCACACACGCAGTAAGAGCGACTGCGTTCAGGTGCCATGTAACAAAACAGACGCAGTCACACCAACTGCGTTCAGGTGTTAGTAAACTTCACACACGCAGTAAAAGCGACTGCGTTCAGGTGCTATGTAACAAAATAGTCGCAGTCACACCGACTGCGTTCAGGTGTTAGTAAACTGCTCACACGCAGTAAGAGCGACTGCGTTCAGGTGCTATGTAACAATACAGTCGCAGTCACACTGACTGCTTTTAGGTGTTAGTAAACTGCACACACGCAGTAAGAGCGACTGCGTTCAGGTGCTATATAACAAAATAGTCGCAGTCACACTAACTGCGTTCAGGTGATATTAAACTGCACACATGCAGTAAGAGCAACTGCGTTCAGGTGCTATGTAACAAAATAGTCGCAGTGACACCGACTGCGTTCAGGTGTTAGTAAACTGCACAGTGCACACACGCAGTAAGAGCGAATGTGTTCAGATGCTATGTAACAAAATAGTCGCAGTCACACCGACTGCGTTCAGGTGTTAGTAAACTGCACACACGCAGTAAGAGCGACTGCGTTCAGGTGCTATGTAACAAAATAGTCGCAGTGACACCGACTGCGTTCAGGTGTTTGTAAACTGCACACACGCAGTAAGAGCGACTGCATTCAGGTGCTATGTAACAAAATAGTCGCAGTGACACAAACTACGTTCAGGTGTTAGTAAACTGCACACACGCAGTAAGAGCGACTGCGTTCAGGTGCTATGTAACAAAATAGTCGCAGTGACACCGAATACGTTCAGGTGTTAGTAAACTGCACACATGCAGTAAGAGCGACTGCGTTCAGGTGCTATGTAACAAAATAGTCGCAGTGACACCGACTACATTCAGGTGTTAGTAAACTGCACACGCGCAGTAAGAGCGACTGCGTTCAGGTGCTATGTAACAAAATAGTCGCAGTGACACCGACTGCGTTCAGGTGTTAGTAAACTGCACAGTGCACACACGCAGTAAGAGTGAATGCGTTCAGATGCTATGTAAAAAATAGTCGCAGTGACACCGACTACGTTCAGGTTTTAGTAAACTGCACACACGCAGTAAGAGCGACTGCGTTCAGGTGCTATGTAACAAAACAGACGCAGTCACACCAACTGCGTTCAGGTTTTAGTAAACTGCACACACGCAGTAAGAGCGACTGCGTTCAGGTGCTATGTAACAAAACAGACGCAGTCACACCAACTGCGTTCAGGTGTTAGTAAACTGCACACACGCAGTAAGAGCGACTGCGTTCAGGTGCTATGTAACAAAATAGTCGCAGTGACACCGACTGCGTTCAGGTGTTAGTAAACTGCACACATGCAGTAAGAGCGACTGCATTCAGGTGCTATGTAACAAAATAGTCGCAGTGACACCGACTACGTTCAGGTGTTAGTAAACTGCACACACGCAGTAAGAGCGACTGCGTTCAGGTGCTATGTAACAAAATAGTCGCAGTGACACCGACTGCGTTCAGGTGTTTGTAAACTGCACACACGCAGTAAGAGCGACTGCATTCAGGTGCTATGTAACAAAATAGTCGCAGTGACACCGACTACATTCAGGTGTTAGTAAACTGCACACGCGCAGTAAGAGCGACTGCGTTCAGGTGCTATGTAACAAAATAGTCGCAGTGACACCAACTGCGTTCAGGTGTTAGTAAACTGCACAGTGCACACACGCAGTAAGAGCGAATGCGTTCAGATGCTATGTAAAAAATAGTCGCAGTGACACCGACTACGTTCAGGTTTTAGTAAACTGCACACGCGCAGTAAGAGCGACTGCGTTCAGGTGCTATGTAACAAAACAGACACAGTCACACCAACTGCGTTCAGGTGTTAGTAAACTGCACACACGCAGTAAGAGCGACTGCGTTCAGGTGCTATGTAACAAAATAGTCGCAGTCACACCGACTGCGTTCAGGTGTTTGTAAACTGCACACACGCAGTAAGAGCGACTGCATTCAGGTGCTATGTAACAAAATAGTCGCAGTGACACAAACTACGTTCAGGTGTTAGTAAACTGCACACACGCAGTAAGAGCGACTGCGTTCAGGTGCTATGTAACAAAATAGTCGCAGTGACACCGAATACGTTCAGGTGTTAGTAAACTGCACACATGCAGTAAGAGCGACTGCGTTCAGGTGCTATCTAACAAAATAGTCGCAGTGACACCGACTACATTCAGGTGTTAGTAAACTGCACACGCGCAGTAAGAGCGACTGCGTTCAGGTGCTATGTAACAAAATAGTCGCAGTGACACCGACTGCGTTCAGGTGTTAGTAAACTGCACAGTGCACACACGCAGTAAGAGTGAATGCGTTCAGATGCTATGTAAAAAATAGTCGCAGTGACACCGACTACGTTCAGGTTTTAGTAAACTGCACACACGCAGTAAGAGCGACTGCGTTCAGGTGCTATGTAACAAAACAGACGCAGTCACACCAACTGCGTTCAGGTTTTAGTAAACTGCACACACGCAGTAAGAGCGACTGCGTTCAGGTGCTATGTAACAAAACAGACGCAGTCACACCAACTGCGTTCAGGTGTTAGTAAACTGCACACACGCAGTAAGAGCGACTGCGTTCAGGTGCTATGTAACAAAATAGTCGCAGTCACACCGACTGCGTTCAGGTGTTAGTAAACTGCACACACGCAGTAAGAGCGACTGCGTTCAGGTGCTATGTAACAAAATAGTTGCAGTGACACCGACTGCGTTCAGGTGTTTGTAAACTGCACACACGCAGTAAGAGCGACTGCATTCAGGTGCTATGTAACAAAATAGTCGCAGTGACACAAACTACGTTCAGGTGTTAGTAAACTGCACACACGCAGTAAGAGCGACTGCGTTCAGGTGCTATGTAACAAAATAGTCGCAGTCACACCGACTGCGTTCAGGTGTTAGTAAACTGCACACACGCAGTAGGAGCGACTGCGTTCAGGTGCTATATAACAAAATAGTCGCAGTCACACCGACTGCGTTCAGGTGTTAGTAAACTGCACACACGCAGTAAGAGCGACTGCGTTCAAGTGCTATGTAACAAAATAGTCGCAGTCACACCGACTGCGTTCAGGTGTTAGTAAACTGCACACACGCAGTAAGAGCGACTGTGTTCAGGTGCTATGTAACAAAATAGTCGCAGTCACACCGACTGCGTTCAGGTGTTAGTAAACTGCACACACGCAGTAAGAGCGACTGCGTTCAGGTGCTATGTAACAAAATAGTCGCAGTGACACCGACTACATTCAGGTGTTAGTAAACTGCACACGCGCAGTAAGAGCGACTGCGTTCAGGTGCTATGTAACAAAATAGTCGCAGTGACACCGACTGCGTTCAGGTGTTAGTAAACTGCACACATGCAGTAAGAGCGACTGCGTTCAGGTGCTATGTAACAAAATAGTCGCAGTGACACCGACTGCGTTCAGGTGTTTGTAAACTGCACACACGCAGTAAGAGCGACTGCATTCAGGTGCTATGTAACAAAATAGTCGCAGTGACACAAACTACGTTCAGGTGTTAGTAAACTGCACACACGCAGTAAGAGCGACTGCGTTCAGGTGCTATGTAACAAAATAGTCGCAGTGACACCGACTACGTTCAGGTGTTAGTAAACTGCACACACGCAGTAAGAGCGACTGCGTTCAGGTGCTATGTAACAAAATAGTCGCAGTGACACCGACTACATTCAGGTGTTAGTAAACTGCACACGCGCAGTAAGAGCGACTGCGTTCAGGTGCTATATAACAAAATAGTCGCAGTGACACCGACTGCGTTCAGGTGTTAGTAAACTGCACAGTGCACACACGCAGTAAGAGCGAATGCGTTCAGATGCTATGTAAAAAATTGACGCAGTGACACCGACTACGTTTAGGTTTTAGTAAACTGCACACACGCAGTAAGAGCGACTGCGTTCAGGTGCTATGTAACAAAACAGACGCAGTCACACCAACTGCGTTCAGGTGTTAGTAAACTGCACACACGCAGTAAGAGTGACTGCGTTCAGGTGCTATGTAACAAAATAGTCGCAGTCACACCGACTGCGTTCAGGTGTTAGTAAACTGCACACACGCAGTAAGAGTGACTGCGTTCAGGTGCTATGTAACAAAACAGTCGCAGTCACACCGACTGCGTTCAGGTGTTAGTAAACTGCACACACGCAGTAGGAGCGACTGCGTTCAGGTGCTATATAACAAAATAGTCGCAGTCACACCGACTGCGTTCAGGTGTTAGTAAACTGCACACACGCAGTAAGAGCGACTGCGTTCATGTGCTATGTAACAAAATAGTCACAGTCACACCGACTGCGTTCAGGTGTTAGTAAACTGCACACACGCAGTAAGAGCGACTGTGTTCAGGTGCTATGTAACAAAATAGTCGCAGTGACACCGACTGCGTTCAGGTGTTATTAAACTGCACACACGCAGTAAGAGCGACTGCGTTCAGGTGCTATGTAACAAAACAGTCGCAGTCACACCGACTGCGTTCAGGTGTTAGTAAACTGCACACACGCAGTAGGAGCGACTGCGTTCAGGTGCTATATAACAAAATAGTCGCAGTCACACCGACTGCGTTCAGGTGTTAGTAAACTGCACACACGCAGTAAGAGCGACTGCGTTCAAGTGCTATGTAACAAAATAGTTGCAGTCACACCGACTGCGTTCAGGTGTTAGTAAACTGCACACACGCAGTAAGAGCGACTGTGTTCAGGTGCTATGTAACAAAATAGTCGCAGTCACACCGACTGCGTTCAGGTGTTAGTAAACTGCACACACGCAGTAAGAGCGACTGCGTTCAGGTGCTATGTAACAAAATAGTCGCAGTGACACCGACTACATTCAGGTGTTAGTAAACTGCACACGCGCAGTAAGAGCGACTGCGTTCAGGTGCTATGTAACAAAATAGTCGCAGTGACACCGACTGCATTCAGGTGTTAGTAAACTGCACAGTGCACACACGCAGTAAGAGCGACTGCGTTCAGGTGCTATGTAACAAAATAGTCCCAGTGACACCGACTACGTTCAGGTGTTAGTAAACTGCACACACGCAGTAAGAGCGTTTGCGTTCAGATGCTATGTAAAAAATAGTCGCAGTGACACCGACTACGTTCAGGTTTTAGTAAACTGCACACACGCAGTAAGAGCGACTGCGTTCAGGTGCTATGTAACAAAATAGTCGCAGTCACGCCAACTGCGTTCAGGTGTTAGTAAACTGCACACACGCAGTAAGAGCGACTGCGTTCAGGTGCTATGTAACAAAACAGACGCAGTCACACCAACTGCGTTCAGGTGTTAGTAAACTGCACACACACAGTAAGAGCGACTGCGTTCAGGTGCTATGTAACAAAATAGTCGCAGTCACACCGACTGCGTTCAGGTGTTAGTAAACTGCACACACGCAGTAAGAGCGACTGCGTTCAGGTGCTATGTAACAAAATAGTCGCAGTGACACAGACTGCGTTCAGGTGTTTCTAAACTGCACACACGCAGTAAGAGCGACTGCATTCAGGTGCTATGTAACAAAATAGTCGCAGTGACACAAACTACGTTCAGGTGTTAGTAAACTGCACACACGCAGTAAGAGCGACTGCGTTCAGGTGCTATGTAACAAAATAGTCGCAGTGACACCGACTACGTTCAGGTGTTAGTAAACTGCACACACGCAGTAAGAGCGACTGCGTTCAGGTGCTATGTAACAAAATAGTCGCAGTGACACCGACTACATTCAGGTGTTAGTAAACTGCACACGCGCAGTAAGAGCGACTGCGTTCAGGTGCTATGTAACAAAATAGTCGCAGTGACACCAACTGCGTTCAGGTGTTAGTAAACTGCACAGTGCACACACGCAGTAAGAGCGAATGCGTTCAGATGCTATGTAAAAAATTGACGCAGTGACACCGACTACGTTTAGGTTTTAGTAAACTGCACACACGCAGTAAGAGCGACTGCGTTCAGGTGCTATGTAACAAAATAGTCGCAGTCACACCGACTACGTTCAGGTGTTAGTAAACTGCACACACGCAGTAAGAGTGACTGCGTTCAGGTGCTATGTAACAAAACAGTCGCAGTCACACCGACTGCGTTCAGGTGTTAGTAAACTGCACACACGCAGTAGGAGCGACTGCGTTCAGGTGCTATATAACAAAATAGTCGCAGTCACACCGACTGCGTTCAGGTGTTAGTAAACTCCACACACGCAGTAAGAGCGACTGCGTTCATGTGCTATGTAACAAAATAGTCACAGTCACACCGACTGCGTTCAGGTGTTAGTAAACTGCACACACGCAGTAAGAGCGACTGTGTTCAGGTGCTATGTAACAAAATAGTCGCAGTGACACCGACTGCGTTCAGGTGTTATTAAACTGCACACACGCAGTAAGAGCGACTGCGTTCAGGTGCTATGTAACAAAACAGTCGCAGTCACACCGACTGCGTTCAGGTGTTAGTAAACTGCACACACGCAGTAGGAGCGACTGCGTTCAGGTGCTATATAACAAAATAGTCGCAGTCACACCGACTGCGTTCAGGTGTTAGTAAACTGCACACACGCAGTAAGAGCGACTGCGTTCAAGTGCTATGTAACAAAATAGTTGCAGTCACACCGACTGCGTTCAGGTGTTAGTAAACTGCACACACGCAGTAAGAGCGACTGTGTTCAGGTGCTATGTAACAAAATAGTCGCAGTCACACCGACTGCGTTCAGGTGTTAGTGAACTGCACACACGCAGTAAGAGCGACTGCGTTCAGGTGCTATGTAACAAAATAGTCGCAGTGACACCGACTACATTCAGGTGTTAGTAAACTGCACACGCGCAGTAAGAGCGACTGCGTTCAGGTGCTATGTAACAAAATAGTCGCAGTGACACCGACTGCATTCAGGTGTTAGTAAACTGCACAGTGCACACACGCAGTAAGAGCGACTGCGTTCAGGTGCTATGTAACAAAATAGTCCCAGTGACACCGACTACGTTCAGGTGTTAGTAAACTGCACACACGCAGTAAGAGCGTTTGCGTTCAGATGCTATGTAAAAAATAGTCGCAGTGACACCGACTACGTTCTGGTTTTAGTAAACTGCACACACGCAGTAAGAGCGACTGCGTTCAGGTGCTATGTAACAAAATAGTCGCAGTCACGCCAACTGCGTTCAGGTGTTAGTAAACTGCACACACGCAGTAAGAGCGACTGCGTTCAGGTGCTATGTAACAAAACAGACGCAGTCACACCAACTGCGTTCAGGTGTTAGTAAACTGCACACACACAGTAAGAGCGACTGCGTTCAGGTGCTATGTAACAAAATAGTCGCAGTCACACCGACTGCGTTCAGGTGTTAGTAAACTGCACACAGGCAGTAAGAGCGACTGCGTTCAGGTGCTATGTAACAAAACAGACGCAGTCACAACAACTGCGTTCAGGTGTTAGTAAACTGCACACACGCAGTAAGAGCGACTGCGTTCAAGTGCTATGTAACAAAATAGTCGCAGTCACACCGACTGCGTTCAGGTGTTAGTAAACTGCACACACGCAGTTAGAGCGACTGCGTTCAGGTGCTATGTAACAAAATAGACGCAGTGACACCGACTGCATTCAGGTGTTAGAAAACAGTAGACATGTGCAGTTTTTTAAGTTACGAATACGTTTTCCGTTATTTTTCGTTATTTTCGTTGATTCGGTAACCAACGAATGAACGAACGGCTTAGCTAAAATTATAACGAATAACGATATTTCCCTAGTTAACGAATATGGAAAACAACGAATATACGAAACTGTTAAATGTAAAAAAGCAGAAACAACGAAAGAAAAAATGAACGAAAACACAGAATTAACGAAAACACCGAACACCCCCCATAAAATCATAATTACGAAAAAATAAACGAAAATGCAAACTTACTATTACTAATAGTCGAATAACGAAATGAAAACAACTAAAATGCCGAACAAAGAATAAAATACGAAAATCGAATCTAACGAAAAATAACTTACGAATCTTCGTAAAACGTAAATGAAAACAACGAATTTTAATAAATAAGGTAATTTCAGTTTCGTTTCTCCTAAAATACTTCTGGACATTGACCAATAGCCACTAAGCCCTGTCCCTTCCCCTGAAGAGGTTTGTTCCTTCCCCCAATGAGCTTCTTTCTCATTATCTAGTGGCTCCTTGACCTTGTGTCTTTTTCTAGGCTAGACTGCATTTCATTCCATCCAGAGTCCAGATAGGGTGTCTTTGGGTAGGTTGCACCGGTTTTGTGGATCTTAGAGCTAATTTGTAGTTGTTATAGAGAACTTCTTAAGCATACTCTAGATTCTCATTCCTAGATTTGTAATTGTAAATATCTCTGACATATTTTAGTTTTCTCCTACGTCAGACTGCATTCTAGACAGGGTGTGTGTGGTGTTGGATTTGTGACTCAGTGACTCACTCATTGGTGACACTTAGAAATTATACATTTATACTTATTATGCAGTGCTCACTGATTACTATTCATTTTTTCTCATATTTTCTGCAGTTATTTTTTCCCCTTTTGTGAGACAGTGTAGGACTGTGTTTTATTATCTTGCCTATATATTTTTTTTACTTTAGCATAGCCACCAGTGCCATTATAGTCTAGTACTAGGCCAGCCCAGGCAGCAGCCAGTACTCTACTAAGATATAAATGGTGGTGGTAGAAGTTGATTAGTAGAGCTTTGTTGCATTTTAATCCTGACCAATTGTGTAAGGCCTGATAAATCAACAATCATACTCCGTCCTCAATACCTTTATTTTTCAGAATACATTATCATTTGTATTTTTTTCTGAAAAAAAACACAATAATAATATTTCTAATATAAAAATTTTTTGTACTTTTCCCACTTATTCTCACATTCTCACCATGAGGAAAGCAACAGAGGAAAAAGTTGAGTGTGACACAGCAACAACAACTTCTGAATATAGGCCAACTGTAACCCCAGATGTTTTTTACAAGACATGCCGGTCACGGGCAGTTCCTGCAAAGGTTGTTGCTAGTGTCCATAATTTTAGGCAGCCAAAACTTGAAATTTTACAGCTTGAGGAGGAGCAAATTGCTCAGCCTCCAGATGTAAAAACAGCACACAATATATTGGAAACAGATAATAGCAGCATCTTTTTTCATTCTCATAGTTCAGTATCTAATCCTAATCCAAGTAGGCACCTGGCAGAACAGGATGCTGCTAAAGTAGAATTACCTGAGAGTCTGACCCTTGAAGGCCTTGACCTTGAAGGAATTGATTTAGATTTTAATATAGAGGATAATGCACAACTTGTAAACCAAATTCATGAGGATATTATATCTATGAGTCCTTACTCCTCTGCCCCTGAGTCCCCTCTGTTATTTCCCGACTCCTCACCTTCAAAAAAAAAATTGCCTGCACCATTACAAACCTCTTCAGGCTTAGTTGTTTTGCCTAAATGTCTTTCATATCCAAGTAGTGCAACTGCCACCATTGTTAGTCCACCAAATTCCTCCAAAGACACGGAAGCTGCACATACCCATCAGCCAGAGGCAATTGTAAAACAATCCTCACCGGCCACTGGGAACCGCAGATCAAAAATATGGGAACATTTTGTTACTGTTGGTGACGGGCGCATGGTGAAATGCAAATTATGTGGCAGGGAAGTGAGCCGTGGGAGAGACATAGCCCATTTAACCAATGCCGGGATGAATTACCATTTCCGTGCACACCATACACCGGTGCTGCTGAGAGAAGAAAGTGGAGTTGCAGCTCCACCTAGTAAAAAGAGAGGAAGCAGCAACACTACTGCTGCCATTAACCCCAAAAGGCTCAACAAGGGGCAGGAAGATGAAGGGACTTCTTGTGTAGTTGACACATGTCGCCCCATTCCTTTACAGCAGCCCACGCTGCAACAATTTCCCAGTTTCCAATCAAGGGGTATGTCTCGTCAACAGTCCCTTAAAATCACCCGTCTGATAGGGGAACTTATAGCAGTTGGGGGAGCACCCTTTAATATAGTTGAAGGACATACATTTAAAAACCTCATGAAGGTGGTTGCACCTCACTATGTTCTCCCCTGCCGTACTACCTTTAGTAGGAAAATTGTACCCTCTTTATATAATTCCTGTGTTGGATTACTGAAAGAGGAGCTGGGCAGAGCAGCTGGCCAGTCTGTCCATTTTACTACAGACTTGTGGAGCGCTCCCAGTGGGCAACATGCCTTTTTGTCATTGACGGCTCACTGGTGGCAGCCCAAGGAGTCACAACCAAACAAACCAAAAGCAGGAATGAGAAGCACAGGTGCTAAGGCAGCAGAACCTCCTGAGCATGGGCAACGCACATTCTTGTTGCATGCTGAAGTCATGGACGACCAGCACACTGCTGTAAATATTTTACGTGCACTTCAGAAAATGGTGGCGCAGTGGCTTGGGGAGGAGTCAGGCACACGGGCAAAGATGGGCTTTATAGTCACTGATGCTGCAGCAAACATGCTCAAGGCAGTGCGAGATGGCAGATTTGTTGGCATTCGTTGCTCTGCACACGCCCTGCATCTCGTTGTGAAGTCTGCTTTGGACGATGAAAGTGAAACATCAAAATTGTCTGCTATCTTAGACAGTTGTAGAAAAATAGCAGCCCATTTTCATCGTAGTGTGAAAGACAGTCACATACTCAGACTTGAGCAGAGTAAGGCTTGCGTTCCACAGCACCGCTTGAAGGTAGATGTAGCCACCCGTTGGAACTCCACTTTGGAGATGCTCGAACGTATCATGGAACAGCAAAAGCCAATACACGCCATGTCAAATGAACATGTTATTGGTGTAGCAAGGCCAATAAGCAGGGAGGAGTGGAAAATAATTAGTCAGGTGGTGGCTGTGCTTAGCCACTTCCGAGATGTAACAGAAAAATTGAGCCTAGAGAATGCAAGTCTGGCTCAAGTAATCCCTCTCTACATCTATCTTATCACTAAGATGGATGGCTTTCTAAACAAAAGCGAGCCCTTGCCTGGCGGCATAGTTCAAGATGTAGCTGCAATTATAAAGAGACTGAGGGGACAATTGAATAGAAGGATGAACGAGCTCATAGAGGCATGCCCTGAGCTAATGCTTGCCTCTATGTGCGATCCACGCATTAAAGGAAAAATGGCAATAATTCAGAGTTCCCTTACCACCTATAGGGATCTATTAATTCAGAGGGTTTTTGACAGTCACCGAAAATTGTTTAGGCCGGCAGAGGGTGAAGAGGAAGAAGATCAGGAGGAGCCTGATAGTGACATTGTGCCACCATCACCTACTGTTATTAGTACAACCACTGCTGAGCATTCCACTAGAAGACCTGACGTTTGGAGTTTGGCATTACATACTTTAGTTGGACCCACAAAAATGCCCACCATGAAAAGAAGCATTGTGTCAGATCATGTTAAATTATACTTGTCTGAACCCCATTTGGCCTCCACTATAGATCCATTAGAGTATTGGGATGAGAAAAGGGGTATTTGGCCTGCTCTTTCTGTGGTGGCACAAGAGCTACTTTCTTGCCCCCCGACCTCTGTGCAAAGTGAGCGTGTATTTTCTATCACAGGAAATATTCTGTGCCCACAGAGGTCCCAGCTGGCCCCACAGCTGATGGAGCAGATGGCATTTCTGAAAGTCAATCTTCCAAAGCTGGGCTACCCAGAACTAAGCTTTACAACAGAATAATTCTAATTATACTACTTCTTAAGTTCTTATGTTTATCAAATCGATAAAGATATTGTTAATAATTTACCTGTTCCAAGTATAGATGGCGATGCCAAAAAATAAATACAACAAAACCAAATATAGTGCATGTCATGATATACTGTATGTACCAAAAGTAATGTTACATGAATACAATATACGATAAAGTATCAATCACAATGTAGATACAGCAAGCATGAGAAGCTGTGATCAGCCACAGTCTATATAATTCAAAGATTTATTTTTTGTTGGGTGGGCAACATTGATTACCTCAACATTTTATTTACTATTTTTTTTTATAATTTCCTGACCCCAGGCCCCCCCCCAAATAATTCAGAGGTTGTAAACATGAAAAAAGAGTTTATACTGTAAGGGTGATCCTAGCTTGTTAGGCTCTCAATCTCTAACTTTGAGATTTTAGCTTTTGAAATACAAATATTTAATAATGTGGTTGCAAGCCCACTTTAAATAAAATACAAAAATAAAATACGTGCAAGACAAAGGCAAATACCTGCATACTATATCATAATGAGCTAGTATGCATAGCATACTAGCTCATTATGTAATACCACTGATCGGCGAAAACCTCGCTGCGGTGGCCGACACAACGGCTGGCGACATGTAATCCCGCTGTTAAACGTGCAGGTTTAGCGTCTCTGGGCAATCACAGCGCAAAACCCGGAAGTAACTCCGGGCCTACATGCTGCTGCCCGATGATGTGTCGGCCACTGCAGCGGGGGCTTTGATCGCAGGTGAGTATTACATAATCAGCTTCTATGCTATGCACGCAGGTCTGCCAGTCCTGGCATGACCACCTTAAGAAAATGCACGATCGTTCTAAATTATCCCCTAAACCATGAATGGAGGTATTTCAAGCACCTACATACAGGTAAGCATTAATATAGTCTTCCAGGTAGCTAAAAGTACTATATATTTATTCATTTCTGTTGATATATCTATTTTGAATCCTGACATGCACTATGTTTGTTTTTGTTGATTTTATTATTTCCCATCACATCTTACAACTTGCAAACGTTTGAATTGAAGTAGATCTATGCATAAGGGTAATAATAATAATAATAATAATAATAATAATAATAATTAATAAATAATAATAGTTTTTGTTTACATTCACAAATCCAATATCTACTACCACCGTTTGCAAGAATGTTATCAACCCAAGCTGGGGTTAGTTTGTTTATTTTTCATTCGTTTTTGGAGTAATGTTTTGACTCCTTGGCTCTGAAATTAAGCCACAAAAAAAAAAAGCTACCATTCCATAAAGAAACCTACTCCACAATTCCACGGCTCGCAATACTCCCACAAACACTGGGGCTCTCCTCCTACTGTGCTCTTGCTGCAGTGCAGACTGCTGCCACCTGCCCTCAAAGAAGAAATATTACAGTTCACGTTTGGAAGACATCTCACCACACTATGGATTTAATCCTGGTTAAGTATGTTGCCTGTGGCACCCTTAAACACGTGAGTGGCTTATCAATTTTCCCCTACTCACCTTCCATCATTCCATTAATTATTTCTTCTAATTTATATCCCTCTCTCTTTTTTTGCAGTTGCAATTTACTGACGTCATGTCTCACATGCATGCCTAACATTGGACCTGGATGTGGATGAGGAGGAAGCAAATAGAAAAACACATGAGGTTTTTTCAGCACTTCATAGTAAGTATTAAGACTAAGAGTAAACCCCACTTAGGATGTTATAATGATATACTTGTATGACTTTTTTTTTTAAATAAATCACATTTATTTGTCATTGTGTGTGAGTGAGTATGGGGTTAGTCTGTGTGTTTAAGGGTCAATGTGAGTATGTCTGTGTTTTTCTGTGATTAAGTGTCTGGGTCAGTCTGGCTTTGTTTACAAGGCACTTCATTTATTGGCCAGTGTGTCTGTCAGTTAAAGTGTGTGTCGTCTTTATGGGTCAGTGTGTGTCACTGTGTATATGTATATTTTAAGTGGGTGTGAGTAAGTATATTGGTGTGTGTCATGGAATGCATAATGTGCAAAAATGTTATTTTGATGTATATATGGAATACAGTTGTGTTACTTATTTTAGGTTTTTTGACATCGAAATAATTTCTTCTATGCCATTGTCAGTGTATCACCTCCACACTTCCCAGAGCTACAAATCTAAACTCATGCTTTATCTTGGCCCTGGTATTTTGATTCCATTCTGACCACCAGGGATCTGAATGCTGCTCAGCTCCATGCAAGGTAAGAACAGGGAGACTGGGAACTGTATTATCTTTTGGAATAGTGATTAAAATTCCATTGCAGCGAAAGCAGATATTTTCTCATTAGTTTACCGATCGGCAGGGATGGACTGGCCATTGGGACTACAGGGAGTTTCCCGGTGGACCGATGGCTCAGTGGGCCGGCTTCAGTGACAGCAGACCGCCGCCCCCCTCAGCTCCTCTGTCTCTCCCTACCCACAGCGCTCACCTGGGGGGGAACAAAGAAGCAGAGGGAGGACCAGAGGAGCAAGGGGGGACGACAGAGGAGCATGGGGGAGGGGACGGACAGCTGATTTAACAGCTATGGCCTGGGAGTTTCTCACTTCTGCCTAATCTTGTCCCATAAGGGGGGGGGCACCAAACTGATTCTTTGCCCCGGGTGAAATAATGTCTAGCTTCCCCAGTGGTACTGCCTAATAAAGTAGAACGGCTAGGGGCTAGTGAAGGGGGAGAGGGGGCTTGGGTGGCCGGGGGGGGGGGGGGTTGCGGGAGTTGTCCTGTCAAAGTGGGCCAGTCTGGATGAAGTCCAGGGCCAAATTTTTGTCCCAGTCCATCCCTGCCGATCGGGTACATTCTCTGCCTAACTCAGCTCTGCTGCATACCATTTGAAGATACAAAATTGCAAAATGCCTCCACGTGTCTTTACAAGATGTGATAGTGGGATACATGTTTTTCCCTAATGTCTACTTATATTGTCCTCCGCTACCTCCCTAGCCCCTCGGTCTATAATTTTTCACCCTGGCTATCTTATTCCAGTATCCACACTCCCACTGCTGTTAGTATCCCCCCCCCCCTGCTTCCTGTGTTGTTTTACTGTCCAGTGTCCACTAACAGTGGGGAAACATTAAAATATAAATGAATAGTTTAAGGTAGACTGTGTGGGCCAGATTCACATAGAAGAGCGGCGGCGTAACGTATCATAGATACGTTACACCGCCGCAATTTTTCATCGCAAGTACTTGCACTTGCGATGCAAACCTACGCCGGCGGCCTCCGGCGCAAGGCGGGACAATTTAAATGGGCGTGTGCCATTTAAATTAGGCGCGCTCCCGCGCCGGACCTACCGCGCATGCTCCGTTTCCGAACTCCCGTCGTGCATTGCGCGCCGTGACGTAATTTTTTCGAACGGCGACGCGCGTAGCGTAATTCCGTATTACTGGACGGCTTACGCAAACGACGTTATTTTTAAAATTTCAACTCGGGAACGACGGCCATACTTTTAGACAGCAATACGCTTGCTGACTAAAGTTAGGGCACCAAAAAAAAAAGACTAACTTTGCGACGTGAAACTGTGGGAATGGAGTTGGGTGTATAGGATTTTACTGTGTTTTTTATTTTTGTTTTTTTATTTTTTGTGGTTGAACTGGATGGACTTGTGTCTTTTTTCAACCTGACTAACTATGTAACTATGTAACTATGTAACGCGAAAAACCGCCGTCGATCGCCGTAACTCCTAATTTGCATACCCGGCGCTGGTTTACGACGCAAACTCCCCCCCAGCGGCGGCCGCGGTATTGCATCTTAAGATCCGACAGTGTAAAACAATTACAGCTGTCGGATCTTATGGCTATCTATAGCATAGATAGAACAACAGATACAACGGCGAATCAGCAGATACGCCGTCGTATCTACTCTGTGAATCTGGCCCTTAGAGTTTGAAGTTCGGAATAAAATACTATTGTGTGTGGGAAATGAATACATAATAATTTAGCAGATAATGTGATGATGTATATAAATAAATAATAATAATAATAATAATATTAGACCAAAAATAGTTTTATATTCACAAAAAAAAAAATATTTTCATAGAAATTACAAACACACATGCTGGGTAGGTGTAACTTGGCAGCATAAGAAAACGTTTCTACCAAAATCAAGGAACAGTAAAAAGATCGATTCTGCATAATAATTTGCGATGAGATGGGCAGAGGAAGGTCTAGCCTTCATTTTTCAAAACGTCTTTGTTGGTTATATGTTCATCGTAGCTCCCAGGCATTGGAGCAATGTGTCTGGAAATATCTTCAAGTAAACAAAATATACTCTGTCCAATGCCTAATTGTGTTGTTGGCTTGCCCGGGCCAAAATTATTTCAAAACTCTCAGTTTGCTGCCTGCTCAACTGATGGGTAAGCCGGGTAAGCCTTTTGACCTTTCGTTGTAGTTTTCGGTTGTCACACCTTAATTCTATAAGCTCCCTCAGAATGATCTCCTGCACAGTTGGGAAAGGCGGTACAGCAGTAGGTGGCATCAGGGCATGGGGTGGCTGAATGAATGAACCTTGTCCTCTGTGCTCCTCCTCTGGGCCGGGGGAGAAATCAGGAGTCTGGGGAATGATAGGGGTAATCTCTGGCTGAATCTCCAGCCTCTCCAAAAGAAGAACAGGAGAGTGCGGGCTGCACTGTACTCTCCTCTCAGGGTGGTATTGCTGATCTGAAATAGATAAGATAGGCAAAGTTTGATGAATGATGAAAGCGTTCATAGTAATGAATTTATTCAGATTAGACTTTTATGTAGTAGTAATATTGAATAATGGAGCAAATGAAAGATTGAGTTGGGGAGGGGGGATAAGTTGTATTAATGATTGAGAGAAAACAAAAAATCAATTTAAACTTATTTAGGTAAATCTACACATTGCATTTATATCCTAAAGTTAAAAAAATTTAAAAGGTTATTTAATAAAATAACCTTTATAGAAGTAAATAAATACAATATAAAAATTGCAGAAACAGAAAATGCCTTAAACAGAAAATCTTTTTTCTTTATTAGATAACATATTTATCAGCATATGACACGCACATTTAACTCCTGAAAAGCTTTCTGTTAAAGACGGAAGAAAGAGTGAAGATAATGTTGAAGATAAAGTTCTTAAAGGGTCCCAGTAGGTTGCAGGTAAAAAGGGCATATGTCTTCTAAATTTATTATCGTAGTATTTTTGATATCCTACTGCAAAAACCTTTGTAGCGCTTTTATACCCACTAAAAGATAAAAAAATACCTGTAAAGCAAAGGCATAATGAGCTAGTATGCACAGCATACTAGCTCATTATGAGCTAATAACCTTGTAAGTAATTTAGTGTGCCGTGCTAGGTTTGCAGGGCGAATATCTTCTAAACCATACAGGTTATAGAGATATTATGTATAGATATTATAGGCTTAACGGTAGTTTAAAAAAAAAGCGCAAAAGAGCTGTTGAACACCTTTCAATAAGGGCTACTAAATTCAAAATCATTAAAAGAACCAAAGGCAGAAAAAAAATTTCAACACGGTGGAGTTCAGCAAAAAATCTTTGTGATAGGAATGAATCTCTGACATCACAGCCACTCTCATTTATTTCCACAGTTTGCGCAGTCCTCCTTGATATATCAATCCCCCTTCAAATCACAGTGTCCCTTTCACAGTCACGTTCTAAAGGTATGAGGTGTCATTTTTGTACGAATTTTTAAATTGAACTTTTAGGTGTATTACATGAAAATGCCTATGTGTAAATAGGGTACATGATGATAATGGAGTTAGTGCTGTGTCCTGTTTCTTCCCAGATCATGCACTTACCCTGAGGAGGAGCAATGGTCCTGCCAGAAGCCGATGCTGGAGGGTCTTGAATGCAGCTTTCTGTTAAAGACGGAAGAAAGAGTGAAGATAATGTTGAAGATAAAGTTCTTAAAGGGTCCCAGTAGGTTGCAGGTAAAAAGGGCATATGTCTTCTAAATTTATTATCGTAGTATTTTTGATATCCTACTGCAAAAACCTTTGTAGCGCTTTTATACCCACTAAAAGATAAAAAAATACCTGTAAAGCAAAGGCATAATGAGCTAGTATGCACAGCATACTAGCTCATTATGAGCTAATAACCTTGTAAGTAATTTAGTGTGCCGTGCTAGGTTTGCAGGGCGAATATCTTCTAAACCATACAGGTTATAGAGATATTATGTATAGATATTATAGGCTTAACGGTAGTTTAAAAAAAAAGCGCAAAAGAGCTGTTGAACACCTTTCAATAAGGGCTACTAAATTCAAAATCATTAAAAGAACCAAAGGCAGAAAAAAAATTTCAACACGGTGGAGTTCAGCAAAAAATCTTTGTGATAGGAATGAATCTCTGACATCACAGCCACTCTCATTTATTTCCACAGTTTGCGCAGTCCTCCTTGATATATCAATCCCCCTTCAAATCACAGTGTCCCTTTCACTTTCACGTTCTAAAGGTATGAGGTGTCATTTTTGTACGAATTTTTAAATTGAACTTTTAGGTGTATTACATGAAAATGCCTATGTGTAAATAGGGTACATGATGATAATGGAGTTAGTGCTGTGTCCTGTTTCTTCCCAGATCATGCACTTACCCTGAGGAGGAGCAATGGTCCTGCCAGAAGCCGATGCTGGAGGGTCTTGAATGCAGCTTTCTGTTAAAGACGGAAGAAAGAGTGAAGAGTCAAGGTAATGTTCATGAAAAAGTCAACAGCTGTATTTACAATTTTTGCCTGAGATATGTCGTATAACTACAATATTTTCTACTATGAAATCAAATATTCAACCAAAAATGGACTGAGGAAATGTAAAATATAATCAGAAGTTGCTGATGTGTTAAAACAGATGTTACATTTCTGGCAATTTTTAAGATTAACAAAATATATGTAAAATATGCTATCAAGTATCTACATATCATTTACTACAACCCCCATATACATAGTACCAGGGCTAAATTAGCTACTAGCCAGGCCTCAAGGGTTACTAGCCAACAGTTAGTTGCCACACCCAACCCTTAGCTTGCCCCACCCCTAATTCAACCCCTAAACACGCCCTCATAAATTATCTCATTAAATGACACAAAATTGTTTTATGCAGAATAAAATATTAAAAAAAAATATTAACACCAACTTTATCCAAAACCACCAATGAAGCCTGCCTGTGCCCACCTATGTAGCCTGTGCCCACCAATGCACCCTGTGCCCACCATGCAGCCTACATGTGCTGCAGGTAAAGAGCGATAAACGCTTTCATTTCAATTGATGTTTTCCCGCTACTAAACAGCCCTGCCCCATGGCCAGGAAACTTTAATTTACAGATCGCCCGTCCTGGGATTGGACAGGATAAAAGTCCCGGAGGAGGGGATGTATGTGGCAGCAAGCGGCGGGGAACACGGCAATGTCAAATCAAAGCTGTTATCGATGTGTTCTCCTCTCTCTTCCCCCCCTGTGATCGATGAGAGAAGGACTCCCTTTCAAACTATGCTGTTGGCGGAGCTCTCACCCCTTTCTCGGCATCCCTCAAAATCTAGTCACAAAATGAAAGCAGGCAAGTTTGAATTTGGAAGGGTGCATACATACTACTACTATACCCACCTTTTGATTTAAAAATCACATTTCTTACATCAGCTTCCTCAGAAGCTGATGTAACCTTCAGAACCTTCAGAACCTGATCAGAACCTTCACATGACAGTTTCCCCTTCACAATTATGTTCTGATCTGAACCCCCTTCACAGTGGTAAATTTCACCCACCTTCACAGCACATGTGAACAGCTGTGTTCTCTGTCCCACCCTGCAACTTGACCCACCTTCACCTAACAGCCCCACGCAGCTCTGCCCCCGTCACAATTCAGCATCCACAGCTCTGACCTTGCTACCTTGCTTGGGCACACAGAACCGTAGACACAATAAATACTATAGTGGGTGGAGCAGAAGTTGCTGAAGTTATCCAGCATAATGTTGTTTGTTAGGGCCGCATAGCAACCAACCAATCACCTGCTGGTTAATTTTAAAAAGTTCTCTTCAGCTGCTCTATTGCTGCCCACTATTTTGCATTGCTATTTTTTCGGCTCACGAGCCTTCTGCTCTCGACTGTGATAGTGAAAGCTGAGTAGCCAGGGAGACAGAAACGGCACCTAATTGTCTCAACTGTGACGGTCTGCATGGCACAGTGACTTGGTCCAAGTAGTAAATAGCAGTTCATTAGATATCCTTTGTGTTGGGTACTCACCACCAGAATGTTGTTGATAGGATGTACTTGGAGTTGGAGCTGATCCTTCCAAGGATGATGTTTCTTGATCTGGAAAACATGAATGTAAAAAAATAAAAATAAAAGTCATACATGTGTAGTCATCATAAACAATAAGATAGCTTTACAAATATATTATAACTGCAATATATATAAATTATAATGATATATTTAATTTTCCTCACCACCAGCTCTATGATTTTGACCCCTGCTGCTGAATCCAGGGACATCCTCTGCCAGAAGGACATCTCTTAGCTCCGCCTCCCACTCTCGCAACTTGATAGGCTTTCCTCGGTTTTGTCCTAGTCGAAGCCTCTGCATCTTCTTTGTAACCGTTGCCCGACAATCATAGAACCTGCAAATGTACATAAACATTACAATTACATTAATAAAAAAACAAATACTTAGATTAATGTTTTTTGAAAACCACATTTCTTTTCACATTGTGATGGTTATATGTATACTGTTCAGCATGTGGCTGTGACAAATAAATTTTTTGGTTACGTTGAACTGTTACTTTTTTGTTATTGACTACAAAACTGTGTATTTTTTACACAAGAGTGAAAGAATATTTTAATATTAATTACCTGTGTCTGACGCCATTGGTGGGCCTGTGAAACTTGGAGACCGCATTCACGGAGTCCCGGACTCGTTCCCAGGCTGCTGACTTCTCAGATGCTGGCACGGATTGGCAGAAGAGTGTCACTTTTTCTTTTGATACTGCAGCAACCAATGCAGCATTCTCCTCTTTGGTATATATGGGTCCCCTTGATTTCTGTCTCTTGGTTCGCTTGTTCTGCTGCACATCTGAGTCCGCACTATCTGACATAGGAGGGGCCACATGTCTCCTTTCTTTGCCATGCTCCCGCTCCACTACACCTCCACATTCCCTTCCATGCCTCGGCTTCACTCCACACCAATCCTCCCCTCCCCGCCTCCTCTCCCCTCCATGCCTTTCCTCCACTACCCTCCTCTCCTCCCTTTCACGCCTCTTCTCTCCTCCACGCCTTTCCTCCACTACCCTCCTCTCCTCCCTTTCACGCCTCCTCTCTCCTCCACGCCTTTCCTCCACTACGCTCCTCTCCTCCACTCCACTACTCTCCTCCACGCCACTCCTCTCTTCCCCTCCATGCCTCCTCTTCTCTCCATGCCTCCTCTTCTCTCCATGCCTCCTCTTCCCTCCATGCCTACTCTCCCCTCCATGCCTCTCCTCGACTCTACTCCTCTCCTCTCCTCCACACCTGTCCTCCACTCCACTCCTCTCTTCCCCTCCACGCCTCCTCTTCCCTCCATGCCTCTTCTCCCCTCCATGCCTCTCCTCCACCACACTCATCTCATCTGCTCCACACCTCTCCTCCACTTCACTCTCAGTCACACCAACAAGTCTCACATCAACACACTGACTAACACCAACATTCTCACTCTCAGTCTCAACACTCACATGTCCATTCTCACTCCTATACATGATTTTAATTGCCCAAAAGATAGCAAACCAGTGAAACCACCACACAAAAACAAGTCGAAATTCGACAAGCCCACCTCTGCCCTGCTCTCTGTTCCTCCCTCGCCAAACCACGCACTCATACACCGTCTCAAAATGGAGTCCAGGGGCGGAGGCTATAAGCCGCGCATCGAAAACGAAAGTAAAGTATGACATTTTCGAATGGTTAAGATTTGCTGCGATGTACTTACGAAAGTACGAATGATTTACAACACACATTAGCAGCGTTAGCGGAGCAATTCTGACACATTGCGTAAAATAACGAATTAAGGCCCGATTACAAATTTACTCAAACAATCTTACGAAAGTAATAATCAGTCAGTATCAGTAAGACCGTCAAGTAGTCTATCGCAGCCAAGTTAGATTTACAAAATTACAATGAGTAGTGTGTTGAATCAACGTAAAATGTATTTTAACTGAATTACGAATGCACTAAGATCTACTAAAGCACGTTTTTACAATCGAATGAAACAAGACACGAAAATACGAATGATGATAAAACAACGAAGATCTATTTCCTACGAAAATACGAATGCGGCACGATGGTAAATATAATGTAAATACGAATCTAAAAAAACGAAAAATATACCAACGTAAAAACGAATAAACAAATAAATTCATTCAAAAAATACGAACGAAGCAGAATACAAAACATAACGAAAATACGAATCTCGATTCAACGAAAAATAAACTAACAAAAAAAAACGGAAACGGAAAAAAGAGTGTTACGAAAATACTAAAGAGTACGAATACGATAACTAACGTCTTACGAAATTACGACTCGTTACGAATCACGATAAACGAACAGAAACGAAACAGAAATAAACGAAAATTTTTGCTGTGCACATGTCTAGAAAACAGCACACACGCAGTAAGAGCGACTGCGTTCAGGTGCTATGTAACAAAATAGTCGCAGTGACACCGACTGCGTTCAGGTGTTAGTAAACTGCACAGTGCACACACGCAGTAAGAGCGCTGCGTTCAGGTACTATGTAACAAAATAGTCGCAGTGACACCGACTACGTTCAGGTGTTAGTAAACTGCACACACGCAGAAAGAGCGACTGCATTCAGGTGCTATGTAACAAAAAAGTCGCAGTGACACCAACTACGTTCAGGTGTTAGTAAACTGCACACACGCAGTAAGAGCGACTGCGTTCAGGTGCTATGTAACAAAATAGTCGCAGTGACACCGACTGCGTTCAGGTGTTTGTAAACTGCACACACGCAGTAAGAGCGACTGCATTCAGGTGCTATGTAACAAAATAGTCGCAGTGACACCGACTACATTCAGGTGTTAGTAAACTGCACACGCGCAGTAAGAGCGACTGCGTTCAGGTGCTATGTAACAAAATAGTCGCAGTGACACCGACTGCGTTCAGGTGTTAGTAAACTGCACAGTGCACACACGCAGTAAGAGCGAATGCGTTCAGATGCTATGTAAAAAATAGTCGCAGTGACACCGACTACGTTCAGGTTTTAGTAAACTGCACACGCGCAGTAAGAGCGACTGCGTTCAGGTGCTATGTAACAAAACAGACACAGTCACACCAACTGCGTTCAGGTGTTAGTAAACTGCACACACGCAGTAAGAGCGACTGCGTTCAGGTGCTATGTAACAAAATAGTCGCAGTCACACCGACTGCGTTCAGGTGTTAGTAAACTGCACACACGCAGTAAGAGCGACTGCGTTCAGGTGCTATGTAACAAAATAGTCGCAGTGACACCGACTGCGTTCAGGTGTTTGTAAACTGCACACACGCAGTAAGAGCGACTGCATTCAGGTGCTATGTAACAAAATAGTCGCAGTGACACAAACTACGTTCAGGTGTTAGTAAACTGCACACACGCAGTAAGAGCGACTGCGTTCAGGTGCTATGTAACAAAATAGTCGCAGTGACACCGAATACGTTCAGGTGTTAGTAAACTGCACACATGCAGTAAGAGCGACTGCATTCAGGTGCTATGTAACAAAATAGTCGCAGTGACACCGACTACATTCAGGTGTTAGTAAACTGCACACGCGCAGTAAGAGCGACTGCGTTCAGGTGCTATGTAACAAAATAGTCGCAGTGACACCGACTGCGTTCAGGTGTTAGTAAACTGCACAGTGCACACACGCAGTAAGAGTGAATGCGTTCAGATGCTATGTAAAAAATAGTCGCAGTGACACCGACTACGTTCAGGTTTTAGTAAACTGCACACACGCAGTAAGAGCGACTGCGTTCAGGTGCTATGTAACAAAACAGACGCAGTCACACCAACTGCGTTCAGGTTTTAGTAAACTGCACACACGCAGTAAGAGCGACTGCGTTCAGGTGCTATGTAACAAAACAGATGCAGTCACACCAACTGCGTTCAGGTGTTAGTAAACTGCACACACGCAGTAAGAGCGACTGCGTTCAGGTGCTATGTAACAAAATAGTCGCAGTCACACCGACTGCGTTCAGGTGTTAGTAAACTGCACACACGCAGTAAGAGCGACTGCGTTCAGGTGCTATGTAACAAAATAGTTGCAGTGACACCGACTGCGTTCAGGTGTTTGTAAACTGCACACACGCAGTAAGAGCGACTGCATTCAGGTGCTATGTAACAAAATAGTCGCAGTGACACAAACTACGTTCAGGTGTTAGTAAACTGCACACACGCAGTAAGAGCGACTGCGTTCAGGTGCTATGTAACAAAATAGTCGCAGTCACACCGACTGCGTTCAGGTGTTAGTAAACTGCACACACGCAGTAGGAGCGACTGCGTTCAGGTGCTATATAACAAAATAGTCGCAGTCACACCGACTGCGTTCAGGTGTTAGTAAACTGCACACACGCAGTAAGAGCGACTGCGTTCAAGTGCTATGTAACAAAATAGTCGCAGTCACACCGACTGCGTTCAGGTGTTAGTAAACTGCACACACGCAGTAAGAGCGACTGTGTTCAGGTGCTATGTAACAAAATATTCGCAGTCACACCGACTGCGTTCAGGTGTTAGTAAACTGCACACACGCAGTAAGAGCGACTGCGTTCAGGTGCTATGTAACAAAATAGTCGCAGTGACACCGACTACATTCAGGTGTTAGTAAACTGCACACGCGCAGTAAGAGCGACTGCGTTCAGGTGCTATGTAACAAAATAGTCGCAGTGACACCGACTGCGTTCAGGTGTTAGTAAACTGCACAGTGCACACACGCAGTAAGAGCGACTGCGTTCAGGTGCTATGTAACAAAATAGTCCCAGTGACACCGACTACGTTCAGGTGTTAGTAAACTGCACACACGCAGTAAGAGCGTTTGCATTCAGATGCTATGTAAAAAATAGTCGCAGTGACACCGACTACGTTCAGGTTTTAGTAAACTGCACACACGCAGTAAGAGCGACTGCGTTCAGGTGCTATGTAACAAAATAGTCGCAGTCACGCCAACTGCGTTCAGGTGTTAGTAAACTGCACACACGCAGTAAGAGCGACTGCGTTCAGGTGCTATGTAACAAAACAGACGCAGTCACACCAACTGCGTTCAGGTGTTAGTAAACTGCACCCACGCAGTAAGAGCGACTGCGTTCAGGTGCTATGTAACAAAATAGTCGCAGTCACACCGACTGCGTTCAGGTGTTAGTAAACTGCACACACGCAGTAAGAGCGACTGCGTTCAGGTGCTATGTAACAAAATAGTCGCAGTGACACCGACTGCGTTCAGGTGTTTGTAAACTGCACACACGCAGTAAGAGCGACTGCATTCAGGTGCTATGTAACAAAATAGTCGCAGTGACACAAACTACGTTCAGGTGTTAGTAAACTGCACACACGCAGTAAGAGCGACTGCGTTCAGGTGCTATGTAACAAAATAGTCGCAGTGACACCGACTACGTTCAGGTGTTAGTAAACTGCACACACGCAGTAAGAGCGACTGCGTTCAGGTGCTATGTAACAAAATAGTCGCAGTGACACCGACTACATTCAGGTGTTAGTAAACTGCACACGCGCAGTAAGAGCGACTGCGTTCAGGTGCTATATAACAAAATAGTCGCAGTGACACTGACTGCGTTCAGGTGTTAGTAAACTGCACAGTGCACACACGCAGTAAGAGCGAATGCGTTCAGATGCTATGTAAAAAAATTGACGCAGTGACACCGACTACGTTTAGGTTTTAGTAAACTGCACACACGCAGTAAGAGCGACTGCGTTCAGGTGCTATGTAACAAAACAGACGCAGTCACACCAACTGCGTTCAGGTGTTAGTAAACTGCACACACGCAGTAAGAGTGACTGCGTTCAGGTGCTATGTAACAAAATAGTCGCAGTCACACCGACTGCGTTCAGGTGTTAGTAAACTGCACACACGCAGTAAGAGTGACTGCGTTCAGGTGCTATGTAACAAAACAGTCGCAGTCACACCGACTGCGTTCAGGTGTTAGTAAACTGCACACACGCAGTAGGAGCGACTGCGTTCAGGTGCTATATAACAAAATAGTCGCAGTCACACCGACTGCGTTCAGGTGTTAGTAAACTGCACACACGCAGTAAGAGCGACTGCGTTCAAGTGCTATGTAACAAAATAGTCGCAGTCACACCGACTGTGTTCAGGTGTTAGTAAACTGCACACACGCAGTAAGAGCGACTGTGTTCAGGTGTTATGTAACAAAATAGTCGCAGTGACACCGACTGCGTTCAGGTGTTATTAAACTGCACACACGCAGTAAGAGCGACTGCGTTCAGGTGCTATGTAACAAAACAGTCGCAGTCACACCGACTGCGTTCAGGTGTTAGTAAACTGCACACACGCAGTAGGAGCGACTGCGTTCAGGTGCTATGTAACAAAATAGTCGCAGTCACACCGACTGCGTTCAGGTGTTAGTAAACTGCACACACGCAGTAAGAGCGACTGCGTTCAAGTGCTATGTAACAAAATAGTTGCAGTCACACCGACTGCGTTCAGGTGTTAGTAAACTGCACACACGCAGTAAGAGCGACTGTGTTCAGGTGCTATGTAACAAAATAGTCGCAGTCACACCGACTGCGTTCAGGTGTTAGTAAACTGCACACACGCAGTAAGAGCGACTGCGTTCAGGTGCTATGTAACAAAATAGTCGCAGTGACACCGACTACATTCAGGTGTTAGTAAACTGCACACGCGCAGTAAGAGCGACTGCGTTCAGGTGCTATGTAACAAAATAGTCGCAGTGACACCGACTGCGTTCAGGTGTTAGTAAACTGCACAGTGCACACACGCAGTAAGAGCGACTGCGTTCAGGTGCTATGTAACAAAATAGTCCCAGTGACACCGACTACGTTCAGGTGTTAGTAAACTGCACACACGCAGTAAGAGCGTTTGCGTTCAGATGCTATGTAAAAAATAGTCGCAGTGACACCGACTACGTTCAGGTTTTAGTAAACTGCACACACGCAGTAAGAGCGACTGCGTTCAGGTGCTATGTAACAAAATAGTCGCAGTCACGCCAACTGCGTTCAGGTGTTAGTAAACTGCACACACGCAGTAAGAGCGACTGCGTTCAGGTGCTATGTAACAAAACAGACGCAGTCACACCAACTGCGTTCAGGTGTTAGTAAACTGCACACACACAGTAAGAGCGACTGCGTTCAGGTGCTATGTAACAAAATAGTCGCAGTCACACCGACTGCGTTCAGGTGTTAGTAAACTGCACACACGCAGTAAGAGCGACTGCGTTCAGGTGCTATGTAACAAAATAGTCGCAGTGACACAGACTGCGTTCAGGTGTTTGTAAACTGCACACAAGCAGTAAGAGCGACTGCATTCAGGTGCTATGTAACAAAATAGTCGCAGTGACACAAACTACGTTCAGGTGTTAGTAAACTGCACACACGCAGTAAGAGCGACTGCGTTCAGGTGCTATGTAACAAAATAGTCGCAGTGACACCGACTACGTTCAGGTGTTAGTAAACTGCACACACGCAGTAAGAGCGACTGCGTTCAGGTGCTATGTAACAAAATAGTCGCAGTGACACCGACTACATTCAGGTGTTAGTAAACTGCACACGCGCAGTAAGAGCGACTGCGTTCAGGTGCTATGTAACAAAATAGTCGCAGTGACACCGACTGCGTTCAGGTGTTAGTAAACTGCACAGTGCACACACGCAGTAAGAGCGAATGCGTTCAGATGCTATGTAAAAAATAGTCGCAGTGACACCGACTACGTTCAGGTTTTAGTAAACTGCACACGCGCAGTAAGAGCGACTGCGTTCAGGTGCTATGTAACAAAACAGACACAGTCACACCAACTGCGTTCAGGTGTTAGTAAACTGCACACACGCAGTAAGAGCGACTGCGTTCAGGTGCTATGTAACAAAATAGTCGCAGTCACACCGACTGCGTTCAGGTGTTAGTAAACTGCACACACGCAGTAAGAGCGACTGCGTTCAGGTGCTATGTAACAAAATAGTCGCAGTGACACCGACTGCGTTCAGGTGTTTGTAAACTGCACACACGCAGTAAGAGCGACTGCATTCAGGTGCTATGTAACAAAATAGTCGCAGTGACACAAACTACGTTCAGGTGTTAGTAAACTGCACACACGCAGTAAGAGCGACTGCGTTCAGGTGCTATGTAACAAAATAGTCGCAGTGACACCGAATACGTTCAGGTGTTAGTAAACTGCACACATGCAGTAAGAGCGACTGCATTCAGGTGCTATGTAACAAAATAGTCGCAGTGACACCGACTACATTCAGGTGTTAGTAAACTGCACACGCGCAGTAAGAGCGACTGCGTTCAGGTGCTATGTAACAAAATAGTCGCAGTGACACCGACTGCGTTCAGGTGTTAGTAAACTGCACAGTGCACACACGCAGTAAGAGTGAATGCGTTCAGATGCTATGTAAAAAATAGTCGCAGTGACACCGACTACGTTCAGGTTTTAGTAAACTGCACACACGCAGTAAGAGCGACTGCGTTCAGGTGCTATGTAACAAAACAGACGCAGTCACACCAACTGCGTTCAGGTTTTAGTAAACTGCACACACGCAGTAAGAGCGACTGCGTTCAGGTGCTATGTAACAAAACAGATGCAGTCACACCAACTGCGTTCAGGTGTTAGTAAACTGCACACACGCAGTAAGAGCGACTGCGTTCAGGTGCTATGTAACAAAATAGTCGCAGTCACACCGACTGCGTTCAGGTGTTAGTAAACTGCACACACGCAGTAAGAGCGACTGCGTTCAGGTGCTATGTAACAAAATAGTTGCAGTGACACCGACTGCGTTCAGGTGTTTGTAAACTGCACACACGCAGTAAGAGCGACTGCATTCAGGTGCTATGTAACAAAATAGTCGCAGTGACACAAACTACGTTCAGGTGTTAGTAAACTGCACACACGCAGTAAGAGCGACTGCGTTCAGGTGCTATGTAACAAAATAGTCGCAGTCACACCGACTGCGTTCAGGTGTTAGTAAACTGCACACACGCAGTAGGAGCGACTGCGTTCAGGTGCTATATAACAAAATAGTCGCAGTCACACCGACTGCGTTCAGGTGTTAGTAAACTGCACACACGCAGTAAGAGCGACTGCGTTCAAGTGCTATGTAACAAAATAGTCGCAGTCACACCGACTGCGTTCAGGTGTTAGTAAACTGCACACACGCAGTAAGAGCGACTGTGTTCAGGTGCTATGTAACAAAATATTCGCAGTCACACCGACTGCGTTCAGGTGTTAGTAAACTGCACACACGCAGTAAGAGCGACTGCGTTCAGGTGCTATGTAACAAAATAGTCGCAGTGACACCGACTACATTCAGGTGTTAGTAAACTGCACACGCGCAGTAAGAGCGACTGCGTTCAGGTGCTATGTAACAAAATAGTCGCAGTGACACCGACTGCGTTCAGGTGTTAGTAAACTGCACAGTGCACACACGCAGTAAGAGCGACTGCGTTCAGGTGCTATGTAACAAAATAGTCGCAGTGACACCGACTGCGTTCAGGTGTTTGTAAACTGCACACACGCAGTAAGAGCGACTGCATTCAGGTGCTATGTAACAAAATAGTCGCAGTGACACAAACTACGTTCAGGTGTTAGTAAACTGCACACACGCAGTAAGAGCGACTGCGTTCAGGTGCTATGTAACAAAATAGTCGCAGTGACACCGACTACGTTCAGGTGTTAGTAAACTGCACACACGCAGTAAGAGCGACTGCGTTCAGGTGCTATGTAACAAAATAGTCGCAGTGACACCGACTACATTCAGGTGTTAGTAAACTGCACACGCGCAGTAAGAGCGACTGCGTTCAGGTGCTATATAACAAAATAGTCGCAGTGACACTGACTGCGTTCAGGTGTTAGTAAACTGCACAGTGCACACACGCAGTAAGAGCGAATGCGTTCAGATGCTATGTAAAAAAATTGACGCAGTGACACCGACTACGTTTAGGTTTTAGTAAACTGCACACACGCAGTAAGAGCGACTGCGTTCAGGTGCTATGTAACAAAACAGACGCAGTCACACCAACTGCGTTCAGGTGTTAGTAAACTGCACACACGCAGTAAGAGTGACTGCGTTCAGGTGCTATGTAACAAAATAGTCGCAGTCACACCGACTGCGTTCAGGTGTTAGTAAACTGCACACACGCAGTAAGAGTGACTGCGTTCAGGTGCTATGTAACAAAACAGTCGCAGTCACACCGACTGCGTTCAGGTGTTAGTAAACTGCACACACGCAGTAGGAGCGACTGCGTTCAGGTGCTATATAACAAAATAGTCGCAGTCACACCGACTGCGTTCAGGTGTTAGTAAACTGCACACACGCAGTAAGAGCGACTGCGTTCAAGTGCTATGTAACAAAATAGTCGCAGTCACACCGACTGTGTTCAGGTGTTAGTAAACTGCACACACGCAGTAAGAGCGACTGTGTTCAGGTGTTATGTAACAAAATAGTCGCAGTGACACCGACTGCGTTCAGGTGTTATTAAACTGCACACACGCAGTAAGAGCGACTGCGTTCAGGTGCTATGTAACAAAACAGTCGCAGTCACACCGACTGCGTTCAGGTGTTAGTAAACTGCACACACGCAGTAGGAGCGACTGCGTTCAGGTGCTATATAACAAAATAGTCGCAGTCACACCGACTGCGTTCAGGTGTTAGTAAACTGCACACACGCAGTAAGAGCGACTGCGTTCAAGTGCTATGTAACAAAATAGTTGCAGTCACACCGACTGCGTTCAGGTGTTAGTAAACTGCACACACGCAGTAAGAGCGACTGTGTTCAGGTGCTATGTAACAAAATAGTCGCAGTCACACCGACTGCGTTCAGGTGTTAGTAAACTGCACACACGCAGTAAGAGCGACTGCGTTCAGGTGCTATGTAACAAAATAGTCGCAGTGACACCGACTACATTCAGGTGTTAGTAAACTGCACACGCGCAGTAAGAGCGACTGCGTTCAGGTGCTATGTAACAAAATAGTCGCAGTGACACCGACTGCGTTCAGGTGTTAGTAAACTGCACAGTGCACACACGCAGTAAGAGCGACTGCGTTCAGGTGCTATGTAACAAAATAGTCCCAGTGACACCGACTACGTTCAGGTGTTAGTAAACTGCACACACGCAGTAAGAGCGTTTGCGTTCAGATGCTATGTAAAAAATAGTCGCAGTGACACCGACTACGTTCAGGTTTTAGTAAACTGCACACACGCAGTAAGAGCGACTGCGTTCAGGTGCTATGTAACAAAATAGTCGCAGTCACGCCAACTGCGTTCAGGTGTTAGTAAACTGCACACACGCAGTAAGAGCGACTGCGTTCAGGTGCTATGTAACAAAACAGACGCAGTCACACCAACTGCGTTCAGGTGTTAGTAAACTGCACACACACAGTAAGAGCGACTGCGTTCAGGTGCTATGTAACAAAATAGTCGCAGTCACACCGACTGCGTTCAGGTGTTAGTAAACTGCACACACGCAGTAAGAGCGACTGCGTTCAGGTGCTATGTAACAAAATAGTCGCAGTGACACAGACTGCGTTCAGGTGTTTGTAAACTGCACACAAGCAGTAAGAGCGACTGCATTCAGGTGCTATGTAACAAAATAGTCGCAGTGACACAAACTACGTTCAGGTGTTAGTAAACTGCACACACGCAGTAAGAGCGACTGCGTTCAGGTGCTATGTAACAAAATAGTCGCAGTGACACCGACTACGTTCAGGTGTTAGTAAACTGCACACACGCAGTAAGAGCGACTGCGTTCAGGTGCTATGTAACAAAATAGTCGCAGTGACACCGACTACATTCAGGTGTTAGTAAACTGCACACGCGCAGTAAGAGCGACTGCGTTCAGGTGCTATGTAACAAAATAGTCGCAGTGACACCAACTGCGTTCAGGTGTTAGTAAACTGCCCAGTGCACACACGCAGTAAGAGCGAATGCGTTCAGATGCTATGTAAAAAATTGACGCAGTGACACCGACTACGTTTAGGTTTTAGTAAACTGCACACACGCAGTAAGAGCGACTGCGTTCAGGTGCTATGTAACAAAACAGACGCAGTCACACCAACTGCGTTCAGGTGTTAGTAAACTGCACACACGCAGTAAGAGTGACTGCGTTCAGGTGCTATGTAACAAAATAGTCGCAGTCACACCGACTGCGTTCAGGTGTTAGTAAACTGCACACACGCAGTAAGAGCGACTGCGTTCAGGTGCTATGTAACAAAACAGTCGCAGTCACACCGACTGCGTTCAGGTGTTAGTAAACTGCACACACGCAGTAGGAGCGACTGCGTTCAGGTGCTATATAACAAAATAGTCGCAGTCACACCGACTGCGTTCAGGTGTTAGTAAACTGCACACACGCAGTAAGAGCGACTGCGTTCAAGTGCTATGTAACGAAATAGTCGCAGTCACACCGACTGCGTTCAGGTGTTAGTAAGCTGCACACACGCAGTAAGAGTGACTGTGTTCAGGTGCTATGTAACAAAATAGTCGCAGTGACACCGACTGCTTTCAGGTGTTATTAAACTGCACACACGCAGTAAGAGCGACTGCGTTCAGGTGCTATGTAACAAAACAGATGCAGTCACAACAACTGCGTTCAGGTGTTAGTAAACTGCACACACGCAGTAAGAGCGACTGCGTTCAAGTGCTATGTAACAAAATAGTCGCAGTCACACCGACTGCGTTCAGGTGTTAGTAAACTGCACACACGCAGTTAGAGCGACTGCGTTCAGGTGCTATGTAACAAAATAGACGCAGTGACACCGACTGCATTCAGGTGTTAGAAAACAGCACACACGCAGTAAGAGCGACTGCGTTCAGGTGCTATGTAACAAAATAGTCGCAGTGACACCGACTGCGTTCAGGTGTTAGTAAACTGCACAGTGCACACACGCAGTAAGAGCGACTGCGTTCAGGTACTATGTAACAAAATAGTCGCAGTGACACCGACTACGTTCAGGTGTTAGTAAACTGCACACACGCAGAAAGAGCGACTGCATTCAGGTGCTATGTAACAAAAAAGTCGCAGTGACACCAACTACGTTCAGGTGTTAGTAAACTGCACACACGCAGTAAGAGCGACTGCGTTCAGGTGCTATGTAACAAAATAGTCGTAAGTCACACTGACTGCGTTAAGGTGTTAGTAAACTGCACACACACAGTAAGAGCGATTGCGTTCAGGTGCTATGTAACAAAACAGACGCAGTCACACCAACTGCGTTCAGGTGTTAGTAAACTGCACACACGCAGTAAGAGCGACTGCATTCAGGTGCTATGTAACAAAACAGGCGCAGGCACACCAACTGCGTTCAGGTGTTAGTAAACTGCACACACGCAGTAAGAGCGACTGCGTTCAGGTGCTATGTAACAAAATAGTCACAGTCATACCAACTGCGTTCAGGTGTTAATAAACTGCACACACTTAGTAAGAGCGACTGCATTCAGATGCTATATAACAAAATAGTAGCAGTCACACCGACTGCGTTCAGGTGTTAGTAAACTGCACACACGCAGTAAGAGCGACTGCGTTCAGGTGCTATGTAACAAAATAGTCGCAGTCACACCGACTGCGTTCAGGTGTTAGTAAACTGCACACACGCAGTAAGAGCGACTGCATTCAGGTGCTATGTAACAAAACAGGCGCAGGCACACCAACTGCGTTCAGGTGTTAGTAAACTGCACACACGCAGTAAGAGCGACTGCGTTCAGGTGCTATGTAACAAAATAGTCACAGTCATACCAACTGCGTTCAGGTGTTAATAAACTGCACACACTTAGTAAGAGCGACTGCGTTCAGATGCTATATAACAAAATAGTAGCAGTCACACCGACTGCGTTCAGGTGTTAGTAAACTGCACACACGCAGTAAGAGCGACTGCGTTCAGGTGCTATGTAACAAAATAGTCGCAGTCACACCGACTGCGTTCAGGTGTTAGTAAACTGCACAGTGCACACACGCAGTAAGAGCGACTGCGTTCAGGTGCTATGTAACAAAATAGACGCAGTGATACCGACTACGTTCAGGTGTTAGTAAACTGCACACACGCAGTAAATGCGACTGCGTTCAGGTGCTATGTAACAAAACAGTCGCAGTCACACCGACTGCGTTCAGGTGTTAGTAAACTGCACACAAGCAGTAAGAGCGACTGCGTTCAGGTGCTATGTAACAAAACAGGCGCAGTCACACCAACTGCGTTCAGGTGTTAGTAAACTGTACACAAGCAGTAAGAGCGACTGCGTTCAGGTGCTATGTAACAAAACAGACGCAGTCACAACAACTACGTTCAGGTGTTAGTAAACTGCACACACGCAGTAAGAGCAACTGCATTCAGGTGCTATGTAACAAAACAGACGCAGTCACAACAACTACGTTCAGGTGTTAGTAAACTGCACACACACAGTAAGAGCGACTGTGTTCAAATGCTATGTAACAGCACACACGCAGTGACACCAACTGCGTTTAGTTGCTATTAAACAGCACACATGCAGTAAGAGCGACTGCGTTTCTCTGCAATTCAATAGCCCACTTGCATTAGCAGCGACTGCGTTTCTGTGCAAATAAATTGCACACGTGCAGTAACAGGTAATGCGTGTATGTGCAATTAACTAGCACACGTTGAATAACACGGAGTACTATGTTTAAGCTAATCCCTAATGCAGGCAATACAACACGTTAGAGCGCTGCATAAAGAACAATCTCCTGCCTGACAGATACTAATAGCAGATCTATGTAACAAAATAGTCGCAGTCACAACGACTACGTTAAGGTGTTAGTAAACTGCACACATGCAGTAAGAGTGACTGCGTTCAGGTGCTATGTAACAAAATAGTCGCAGTGATACCGACTACGTTCAGGTGTTAGTAAACTGCACACACGCAGTAAGAGCGACTGCGTTCAGGTGCTATATAACAAAATAGTCGCAGTCACAACGACTACGTTCAGGTGTTAGTAAACTGCACACACGCAGTAAGAGCGACTGCGTTCAGGTGCTATGTAACAAAATAGTCACAGTGATACCGACTACGTTCAGGTGTTAGTAAACTGCACACATGCAGTAAGAGCGACTGCGTTCAGGTGCTATGTAACAAAATAGTCGCAGTCACACCAACTGCGTTCAGGTGTTAGTAAACTGCACACACGCAGTAAGAGCAACTGCGTTCAGGTGCTATGTAACAAAACAGATGCAGTCACACCAACTGCGTTCAGGTGTTAGTAAACTGCACACACGCAGTAAGAGCGACTGCGTTCAGGTGCTATGTAACAAAATAGTTGCAGTCACACCGACTGCGTTCAGGTGTTAGTAAACTGCACAGTGCACACACGCAGTAAGAGCAACTGCATTCAGGTGCTATGTAACAAAATAGACGCAGTGACACCGACTAATTTCAGGTGTTAATAAACTGCACACACGCAGTAAGAGCGACTGCGTTCAGGTCCTATGTAACAAAACAGACGCAGTCACAACAACTACGTTCAGGTGTTAGTAAACTGCACACACACAGTAAGAGCGACTGCGTTCAGGTGCTATGTAACAGCACACACGCAGTGGCACCAACTGCGTTTAGTTGCTATTAAACAGCACACACGCAGTAAGAGCGACTGCGTTTCTCTGCAATTCAATAGCCCACTTGCATTAGCAGCGACTGCGTTTCTGTGCAAAAAAAATTGCACACGTGCAGTAACAGGTAATGCGTGTATGTGCAATTAACTAGCACACGTTGAGTAACACGGAGTACTATGTTTAAGCTAATCCCTAATGCAGGCAATACAACACGTTAGAGCGCTGCATGAAGAACAATCTCCTGCCTTAAAGATACTAATAGCAGATCTATGTAACAAAATAGTCGCAGTCACAACGACTACGTTCATGTGTTAGTAAACTGCACACATGCAGTAAGAGCGACTGCGTTCAGGTGCTATGTAACAAAATAGTCGCAGTGATACCGACTACGTTCAGGTGTTAGTAAACTGCACACATGCAGTAAGAGCGACTGCGTTCAGGTGCTATGTAACAAAATAGTCGCAGTGATACCGACTACGTTCAGGTGTTAGTAAACTGCACACATGCAGTAAGAGCGACTGCGTTCAGGTGCTATGTAACAAAATAGTCGCAGTGACACAAACTACGTTCAGGTGTTAGTAAACTGCACACACGCAGTAAGAGCGACTGCGTTCAGGTGCTATGTAACAAAATAGTCGCAGTCACACCGACTGCGTTCAGGTGTTAGTAAACTGCACACACGCAGTAGGAGCGACTGCGTTCAGGTGCTATATAACAAAATAGTCGCAGTCACACCGACTGCGTTCAGGTGTTAGTAAACTGCACACACGCAGTAAGAGCGACTGCGTTCAAGTGCTATGTAACAAAATAGTCGCAGTCACACCGACTGCGTTCAGGTGTTAGTAAACTGCACACACGCAGTAAGAGCGACTGTGTTCAGGTGCTATGTAACAAAATATTCGCAGTCACACCGACTGCGTTCAGGTGTTAGTAAACTGCACACACGCAGTAAGAGCGACTGCGTTCAGGTGCTATGTAACAAAATAGTCGCAGTGACACCGACTACATTCAGGTGTTAGTAAACTGCACACGCGCAGTAAGAGCGACTGCGTTCAGGTGCTATGTAACAAAATAGTCGCAGTGACACCGACTGCGTTCAGGTGTTAGTAAACTGCACACATGCAGTAAGAGCGACTGCGTTCAGGTGCTATGTAACAAAATAGTTGCAGTCACACCGACTGCGTTCAGGTGTTAGTAAACTGCACAGTGCACACACGCAGTAAGAGCGACTGCGTTCAGGTGCTATGTAACAAAATAGACGCAGTGACACCGACTAATTTCAGGTGTTAATAAACTGCACACAGGCAGTAAGAGCGACTGCGTTCAGGTCCTATGTAACAAAATAGTCGCAGTCACACCGACTGCGTTCAGGTGTTAGTAAACAGCACACATGCAGTAAGAGCGACTGCTTTCAAGTTCTATGTAACAGCACACACGCAGTGACACCAACTGCGTTTAGGTGGTATTAAACAGCACCCACGCAGTAAGAGCGACTGCGTTCAGGTGCTATGTTACAGCACACACGCAGTGACACCAACTGTGTTTAGTTGCTATTAAACAGCACACACGCAGTAAGAGCGACTGCGTTTCTGTGCAATTCAATAGCCCACTTGCATTAACAGAGACTGCGTTTCTGTGCAAATAAATTGCACACGTGCAGTAACAGGTAATGCGTGTATGTGCAATTAACTAGCACACGTTGAATAACACGGAGTACTATGTTTAAGCTAATCCCTAATGCAGGCAATACAACACATTAGAGCACTGCATGAAGAATAATCTCCTGCCTGACAGATACTAATAGCAGATCTAGCTGAGCTATACAGTTTATAAATATATTGACAACTCCTAGGGATGTGAATATATTCTCTACAAACTGTAGATTTAACTATACTGACTACACTTCCTACTCTATCTATCTATCTATCTATCTGGTAGAAAAGACACTTTGGGGCTGATTTACCAAGCCTTTACTCCATGACTCATGGAGTAAAAGCAGGAGTAGCAGCCGTTTTGCCATTTACTAAAGAAATACGCTGCTAGTGCAGTGTATTTCCCTAGTTACTAATGTGCTCAGTGCTAGCAGGAGAGGGCGCATGGTGCACCTGATAGACCTGGCGCACGGCACATTGAAATGTAAATTGCAGGGGTTTGGGCGGGAGTTTATTAGGGGGGAGGTGGGGGGATGCAGGGGAAGTGAAGTGACATGTGTTTTAAAGTGTTTGGCGGGCCGAATTGAAAGTGAAAGTGTTTTTTGAAAACAGATCCTGTACGCTTACACAGTGCGCCTGAACCTCAGGGAGGTTCATTTGCATACTGGGCATGCGTAGAGAGAAATGCCAGGGATTCCCGTGCGCCTTGTCAGTACGCTGAGAAAATCTTGGTAAATACCAAGCGGCGTACCCATGATTGAGCTGCATAACGCGCCGCACAGGAATCTCTGACCTGTTTTCAGCCATGAAGGGGAACTCCGCGCCAAATTTCAAACTTGAAATCGGCGCAGGTCCCCCTCCAGGGGTACATTAGGCTCTTAGGCTTGGTCCGGAACGTGAGGGGTTAAACCCGCGCCGAAAATCGGCGCGGGGTTCCCCCCCAGATCCAAACCAAACCCTCATCCCAAGCACGCAGTCTGGCCGGACAGGAATGGGGGTGGGGATGAGCCAGCGCCCCCCTCCTGAGCCGTACCAGACCGCATGCCCTCAACATGGGGGAGTGTGTGCTGTGGGGGAGGGGGGCACTGCCCCCCCACCCCACAGCACTCTTGTCCCCATGTCGATAGGGACAAGAGCCTCTTCCCGACAACCCTTGCCATTGGTTGTCAGGGTATGCGGGCGGGGGCTAATCGGAATCTGCGAGCCCTCTTTAATAAGGGGGCCCCCAGATACCAGCCCCCCACCCTATGTGAATGAGTATGGGGTACATCGTACCTCTACCCATTCAACTGGGGGAACAGTGTAAAGTAAAATAAAACACCACACAGAATAAAATAATTTATTAATCAGCTCCGGAGCCCCCCCTTTCTTCTTTAGCTCTTTCACAACGGGGGGTTTCTTCTCTCCCAATCTTCTGCCGGGACCCTGGGCTTTGGTGATTTCTGCCGGGGTAGGGTGCCATCCCTCGGTCCTCTCCGGAGCCTTCCGCCGGGGGCCCCCACCCCATTTAAGCTATTTTACATTAGGGGGGGCATCCGGACTTTGGCGACTTCTGTCGGGGGATGGCGCCTATCCCCCGGTCTTTCCGGTGCCTTCCGCCAGGGTTCCGGTCTTCCTGGTCTTCTGCCGGGGGTGCGCCAACTCCCCTGTCTTTTCTCTGCTCCCTCTTCTGCCTGGCTCCCCCGCGGAGCAAGGGCTTCCTTTCCGCTTCTTTCTTCTCTGTTCCTTCTTCTGCCTGTCTCCTCCGGGAGCACAGGGCTTTCTTTCCGCTGTCTTCTTCCTTCTCTTCCATTGGATGTTGACACGACGAGGTTCCGCGCTGACATGCCGTGTGAGCGGTGGGCATTGACTTATATAGGGCAATGCCACCATGTGACCTCAACCCATGTGACATCACATTCCCTGGGCATGATGGGAATGTGATGTCACATGGGTTGAGGTCACATGGTGGCATTGCCCTATATAAGTCAATGCCCACTGCTCACACGGCATTCCAGCGCCAGAACTCGTCGTGTCAACATCGAATGGAAGAGAAGAAAGAAGACAAGCCCTGGGCTCCCGGAGGAGACAGGCAGAAGCGGAAGGCACCGCAGAAGCCCGGAGGGTGGCGCCCTCCGGCGGAAGAAAGCCCTGTGCTCCACAGAGGAGACAGGCAGAAGCGGAAGGCACCGCAGAAGCCCGCGGGTGTCGCCCCCCGGCGGAAAACATCGTAGAAGCCCGGGACCCTCCCCCATAGGCAGGAAGCCTCATGGTGAAGGGGTTCCCGGTGAAATACGGTGCTGAAGACGGGGGGGCAGGTGCACCCCCCCGCAGAAACCGACGAAGCCCGAGACCCTCCCCCATAGGCAACAAGGAGCCTCATGGTGAAGGGGGTCCCGGCGAAATACGGTGCAGAAGATGGGGGGGCAGGTGCACCCCCCCGCAGAAACCGACGAAGCCCGGGACCCTCCCCCATAGGCAACAAGGAGCCTCATGGTGAAGGGGGTACCGGTGAAATATGGCGCAGAAGACGGGGGGAAGGTGCACCCCCCCGCAGAAACCGACGAAGCCTGGGACCCTCCCCCATAGGCAACAAGGAGCCTCATGGTGAAGGGGTCCCGGCGAAATACGGCGCAGAAGACGGGGGGCAGGTGCACCCCCCGCAGAAACCGATGAAGCCCGGGACCCTCCCCCATAGGCAACAAGGAGCCTCATGGTGAAGGGGGTCCCGGTGAAATACGGCGCAGAAGACGGGGGGCAGGTGCACCCCCCGCAGAAACCGATGAAGCCCGGGACCCTCCCCCATAGGCAACAAGGAGCCTCATGGTGAAGGGGTCCCGGTGAAATACGGCGCAGAAGACGGGGGGCAGGTGCACCCCCCCACAGAAACCGACGAAGCCCGGGACCCTCCCCCATAGGCAACAAGGAGCCTCATGGTGAAGGGGGCCCCGGCAGAAGACCCCCGGCTGACTAATAAATTCATTTATTAATGTGTGGTGTTTTATTTATTTACATTTTTTTCCCCCCAGGTGAATGGGTAGGGGTACAATGTACCCCATACTCATTCACATAGGGTGGGGGGCCGGAATCTGGAGGCCACCTTATTAAAGGGGCCTCTCAGATTCTGATAAGCCCCCCGCCCGCATACCCCGACAACCAACGGCCAGGGTTGTCGGGAAGAGGCTCTTGTCCCTATCGACATGGGGACAAGAGTGCTTTGGGGTGGGGGGCAGTGCCCCCCTCCCCCACAGCACACACTCCCCCATGTTGAGGGCATGTGGTCTGGTACGGCTCAGGAGGGGGGGCGCTCGCTCGTCCCCACCCCCATTCCTGTCCAGCCAGACTGCGTGCCTGGGATAAGGGCTTGGTTTGGATCTTGGGGGGAACCCCACGCTGGTTTTCTGCGCGGGTTTAACCCCTTATGTTCCAGACCAAGCCTAAGAGCCTGGTATGCACCTGGAGGGGAACCCCATTTTTTTTGGTCTGGAGTTCCCCTTCATGAACAGCGATCTGTCATTTACCCATGTCAGTCCCACCCCCCTTCAGTTAGAACACACCCAGGGAACATATTTAACCCCTCCCTCGCACCTAGTGTTAACCCCTTCCCTGCCAGTGGCATTTTTATAGTAAGCAATGCATTTTTATAGCACTGATCGCTAGAAAAATGCCAATGGTTCCAAAAAACTGTCCGATGTGTCCGCCATAATGTCGCAGTACCGATAAAAGTCGCTGATCGCCGCAATAACTAGTTAAAAAAATAAATAACCAAAATGCCATATTATGTAGACGCTATAACTTTTGCCAAAACCAATCAATAAACGCTATTTTGCGATTTTTGGAACCAAAAAGATGTAGAATATGTATCGGCCTAAACTGAGGGATTTTTTTATTTTTTAGAATATATATTTTTGTGGATATTTATTATAGCAAAAAGTCAAAATTATTTTTTTTTTTTTAATTGTCGCTCTATTTTTGGTTATAGCTCTAAAAAATAAAAAACCGCAGAGGTGATCAAATACCACCAAAATAAAGCTCTCTTTGTGGGAAAAAAAAGGCTGCCAATTTTGTTTGGGAGCCACGTCGCACGACTGCGCAATTGTCAGTTAAAGCGACGCCGTGCCGAATCACAAAAACTGGCCCGGTCATTGACCAGCAATATGGTCCGGGGCTCAAGTGGTTACAAATTAACAAAACACTAAAGTTAGCCCAATTTTTGGTGATAATGTGAAAGATGATGTTACACCGAGTAAATAGATACCTTACATGTCACGCTTTACTAATGCAAACACTCCTGGAATGGGGCCAAAATTCATTACTTGAAAATCCCCATAGGCGACCTTTTTTTTTTTTTCAGGTTACCAGTTTATAGCTACAGAGAAAGTCTAGTGCTAAAAGTATTACTCTCGCTCTAACGCACGCGTCAATACCTCACATGTGTGGTTTGAACGGTGTTTACATGTGTGGGCGGGACTTACGCAAGTCCACCCAAACTAGAGACTGCAATTTGTTCATGTGATTTCAATTGCTTCATTACTAGCACTGTTATAAAAAGCGTAGATCGATCAGTCCTCAGCTGCCCTTATAGGGGCAGGCAGGCAGAAATGCTGTTGCCAAACACAAATGTGGTTTGTTGCATGTTTTTGTTTTATTTTGCCAATGGTTTTTGTTTATTTTTAAATGATGTTCACTTTGATGTATTTGTCTCTGCTGCCTTATTTTATGAAAAATTTGTGAAGATGTTGCGACGTTAAACCTATGTTTATTTTGAATTTTTAAATGTATTTTTGTGTGTGTGTGTGTGTGTGTGTGTGTGTGTGTGTGTGTGTTTGTTTGTCTTTTTTTGCTTTCCTTGTTTTGTTGACCAATAAAAATTACTTTAAAATTTTGAAGTTTGTTTTTTGTTACTTTTTCATGCTACATATTTTGACAGCTGCAGCTGAAATAGGTTTGGGCCTAACAAATTAGGTGTGATTTTTGTCTAAGCTTCTTTCCTGGTGTGTTATCATGAAATGTTTGCCATGTTTATTCTCCATGACTTTAAATCAAAGTGGTAAGTATTTTCTTTTTACTGCAGTGGTCCTCAGCCCTCAAGTACCCCCGACAGGACATGTTTTGTGGATTTCTCTTATCAAGAATTGCTGTCCAGACTGTCTTTTAAAGCACATGTGCAAGATGAAGGAAAACCTGCAAACATGGCCTGTTGGGGGGGGGGGTTGCTATTGGTGGACAGGCTTGACGTGCTGATTTACAGCACTGTGCTTAAATCTAGCGCAAGGCAATCCTATTCTAATTGTGGGTGTTTGAGGGAAGCCAAGTGAGTGTTAGAACCCCTGCTTTGTGTTTTTTTGGGTTGAGCTTTGTGTCCCTTTTCTTAAAATTGGCTTCACTTCCTGTCACACAGATGAACAGGAAGTGAGGTTAAAACCCTACCAGTGTCTTTTCTTGGGGACACAGGTCAATCTAACTAGTGTCCCCATTAAGCAAATTGCACTCCAGCACTGCTGTGTACACCCCAAATCATGGGTCTTCAAACTACGGCCCTCCAGTTGTTCAGGAACTACAATTCCCATCATGCCTAGTCATGTCTGTGAATGTCAGTGCGTTACAAGGCATCATGGGATGTGTAGTTCTACAACAGCTGGAGGGCCGTAGTTTGAGGATCCCTGCCCCAAATGATTATTTAGTTTGGGGTTTAGTAAAGGCAAAGCCACTCTGCAAGTACAAGCATAGTTGCTGAAAATCAGAGAGGAAGCACTGATGGTTTTAACATCCAATCCTGTAGAAGCAATGTTGTTTTGTTTTCTTTCTTGCTTGTCCACTTGTAGTGCAAAGTGGATTTGCCTTTAGTAAATGGACCCCAAAGTCCAAGATCCCTAATAATTTGGGGTGTACACCGCAAAATGCTAGAGTGCAATTTACATAATGGGAAACTATTTAGATTGATCTCTGTGTCCCCAAGAAAAGATATTAGTAAGGTTTTACCCTCACTTCCTGTTTGGCTATGTGACAGGAAGTGAATGAATTTGAATTAGAAAGGGTGAAGACACCTCACAAATGTTGTCACTATCAGGGGTGCAGACATCCCCAAAAAATGAGCAGATAATACTTATTTGCAAATTAATAATTTTTTAGTTAACATTGGGTGGTGTTTGTGGGGTGCCCTAACACACACGTTCATACATATTAGCAACGCTGTATCCTGGCCTATTGGCATGGTTATATATTCTTAGGCCTCTCAATAAAACTCTATGAAATTTGTGCTTAAACTAGAACCAGGGGCGGACTGACAACTCATGGGGCCCCTGGGCAATAGAAGATTATGGGGCCCCTCTGGCTTACAGATGGCCACCACGCCAGGAGGCAGTGCAGAGGCAGGGCAGCTAAAATCATGGGATCTTCACATTAAAAGCATGTCATTTTCGGACATATCAGGGACAGATCCAAAAAAATAAAAGATTTTTACATACTGTCCCTGGTTTTACTGAGCCTGGCAACCCTGATGGGGCCCCCTAGTGGCATGGGGCCCTCGGGCAGTGCCCGAGTGACTCAATGGTCAGTCTGCCCCTGACTAGAACTATAATCAACACTTTTTATTTTCTTTAATTTTGGATGGAGGGAGGGAGGGTATAGGCCCTGTCAGTTTATTTTGTATTATCTGTGTCCAATCGGGGAGATTTGCCTTCACTTCCTGCCCCATAGCCAAACAGGAAGTGAGAGAAAAACTATGCAAATTAAGGGAGTCCAGTAACCCCCCCCAGAACTAGTGTGTGTGTGTGCCCTGAAAATTCCTGGGCGGGTGATACAAAAACAGGGTGTGGCTTTGACAGGAAGGGGTGGGTCTTTTTTCTATTAGGAGGTGCAGAAATGTAGTCAGGCCTAGGGCAGCACAAAACCTAAATATACTACTGCATATTCGGGCTTATTTAGACCGGATCCGATGTACAGCATGTTTTTATATTGTGGGAGGAAACCCACGCAGGCCCAGGGAGAACATGCAAACTCCATGCAGATGGTGTCACGGGCGGGATTCGAACCAGCGACCCTTTTGCTGCTAGGTCAAAGTGCTATACACTACACCACTGTGCTGAACGAACATGATTGCAGCTGAAAGCATGAGATCTTTATTTTTTCCAATACCATGCTTTCCAGCCTTATTGACCCTGCCTCTGTCCATAAAGAGGACCTGTCACACACTAGTCCTATTACAAGGGATGTTTACATTCCTTGTAATAGGAAGAAAAGTGATCCAAAATCAAAAAAGTGACAAAAAATTGCAAGCAGAAAAATATGAGCTAAAAAAAAAACGCCCCTGTCCCTAGAAGCTCGCACTCAGAAGCGAATATGCATGTAAGTCCCCACATATGTAAACACCATTCAAACCACACATGTGAGGTATTGACGCATGCGTTAGAGCGAGAGCAATAATTCTAGCCCTAGACCTCCTCTGTAACTCTAAACTGGTCACCTGTATAAAATAAACAAGCATCGCCTATGGATATTTTTATGTCCCGAAGTTTGGCGCCATTCCATGAGTGTGTGACAAGTTGGTATCTATTTACTCGGTGTAACATCATCTTTCACATTATCCATAAAAATTGGGCTAACTTTACTGTTTTGTTATTTTTTAATTCATGGACCGTGTTTTTTTTTTGGGCTAAAAAAAAAGGCGTTAGAAAAATTATTGTGCAAATACCGTTGGAAATCAAATAAAAAATGACCGCCACTTTATTCCCTAGGGTGTCTGCTAAAAAATTATATATAATGTTTGGGGGTCCTGAGTAATTTCCCAGGAACAAAATATAATTTTTACATGAATGAGAGAAGTGCCAGAATAGGCGCGGTATGGAAGTGGTTAAAGTGAAATAATAAAAGTGAAATATTCCTTTAAATTTCATACAGGGGGAGGGGGTTTACACGCATGTTTCCCGTGCTTAGAACTGTCCCTGTACAAGATGTCATTTCTGAAGTGAAAAAAAAGTAAGTTTAAAGTACTCATGGCTATAAAGAATACAGTCATTGCTCATTAAAACTAAAAAAAAAAAAAAAAAATGTATGGGGGTCCCCCCAAATTAAATTACCAGGCCCTTCAGGTCTGGAATGGATATTAAGGGGAACCCCGCCGTAAAAACCAAAAAAAAGGCGTGGGGTCCCCCCAAATATCCATACCAGGCCCTTCAGGTCTGGTGTGGATTTTAAGGGGAACTCCACCCCAAATTTAAAAAAAAATGGCGTGGAGTCCCCCTAAAAATCCACACCAGACCCTTATCCGAGCACGTTAACCTGGCAGGCCGCAGAAAAGAGGGGGGACAGAGTGCAGCCCCCCCCCTCTCTTGAACCGCACCAGGCCACATGCCCTCAACATGGGGAGGATGTCCCCATGTTGATGGGGACAAGGGCCTCATCCCCACAACCCTTGCCCGGTGGTTGTGGGGGTCTGCGGGCGGGGGGCTTATCAGAATCTGGAAGACCCCTTTAACAAAGGGGACCCCCAGATCCCGCCCCCCCCCTGTGTGAAATGGTAATGGGGTACATTGTACCCCTACCATTTTACCAAAAAAAAGTGACAAAAGTGCGAAAAATGACAGTAGCCGGTTTTTGACAATTCCTTTAATATAATCTTCTTTCTGCGGTTCCTTCTTCTTCTTCTTTCCTTCGGGTTTCTTCCTCTGCTTCTTTCCTGTCTTCTCGTCCACATCTTGCCGTCTTCTCCCATCTTCTTCTCTGTCCGTCGACCTTCTCGTCCCGCATCTTCTTGATTTTCTGGGTGCTGCGCTTGAAATTGAAGATCCCGCCGTGTTCCCGCTCCTGGGACCCGCCCCCCTCTGACGCCACAGGTAAACTCATATAAAAGTCCGCGTGTTGCATATGTGCGTCAGAGGGGGGCGGGGTCACATGAGTGTGACACGGCGGGAACTTCAATTGGAAGCTGCGGCGGCTTCTTCTTCTCCGGACGACGCGCTTGAAATTGAATTCCCCCACCGTGTGACGCTCTGTGACCCCGCCCCCCTCTGACGCACATGACCCTTTAAGGAGTTTACTTGTGGTGTCAGAGGGGGCGGGTCACAGGAGCGGAACACGGCGGCCAATTCAAATTCAAGTGCTGTGTCCGGGGAAGAAAAAGATGTGGACGAGAAGGCTGGCGGACTGAGAAGAAGACAGGAGAAGACACCGGGCAAGATGCGGACGAGGAGGCTGAAGGACGGAGAAGATAGAAGAAGACGTTGGGCAAGATGTGGACGAGAAGACCCAAGAAAGAAGCAGAGGAAGAAACCCGAATGGAAGAAGAAAAGAAGATTTTATTAAAAGATTTGTCAAAAACCGGCTACTGTCATTTTTAACACTTTGACATTTTTTTTGGGGTGAAATGGTAGAGGTACAATGTACCCCATTACCATTTCACATAGGGGGGGGCCGGGATCTGGGGGTCCCCTTTGTTAAAGGGGTCTTCCAGATTCTGATAAGCCCCCCACCCGCAGACCCCCACAGCCACCGGGCAAGGGTTGTGGGGATGAGGCCCTTGTCCCCATCAACATGGGGACATCCTCCCCATGTTGAGGGCATGTGGCCTGGTGCGGTTCAGGAGAGGGGGGGGCCGCACTCTGTCCCCCCCTCTTTTCTGCGGCCGGCCAGGTTAACGTGCTCGGATAAGTGTCTGGTGTGGATTTTTAGGGGGACTCCACGCCATTTTTTTTTTAATTTGGGGTGGAGTTCCCCTTAAAATCCACACCAGACCTGAAGGGCCTGGTATGGATATTTGCGGGGAACCGCACGTCTTTTTTTTTTTTTTTTTACGGCAGGGTTCCCCTTAATATCCATATCAGACCTGAAGGGCCTGGTAATTTAATTTGGGGGACCCCCCTACATTTTTTTCCCTTTATGAATGATTCCCTTTAGAATTGCCGGGAGCCGACAATTCATTATAGCCGCGTGTGAATTTTAAATGGCTTTTTTCCTTCAGAATGTCATTTTTTGCAGAGACAGTTCTAAGTGCGGGAAAAATGCGCTATTTCACATGCTGACATTACACCCCCCCTAGGTACGAAATTTAAAGGAATATTTCACTTTTATTGTTTCACTTTAAGCATTATTAATTTCACTGCTCCCGAAAAAACGGCCGTTTAAAAAAATAAAAAAAACATTGATACATGTCCCCTGGGGCAGGACTGAGGTCCCCAAACACTTTTTAGGACAAAACTTGCAGATTAGCCTTTAAAATGAACACTTTTGATTTCTCACATAGACTTCTATAGGGGGTTCGGCGTGGCTTTACATATTATTTTCAATGCGCCGGCTGCTACCCAGGTTCATGCGCCTAATTAAGGCTTCACCCGGCGCACTAATTAAGGCATGAACCAGCGCAGCGCACTGACAATAGTAAATCAGCCCCTGTGTCTCTATCTATCTCTCTCTCTCTAACTGTCTGACTGCTCCTCTCTTTCACAAAGCCGGAACACACTACACGAGGCCGCCGTGCAGGCTGCCTTTTATAGTGTGGGGCGTGTACTAATCCCCCTGAGCCATAATTGGCCAAAGCCACCCTGGCTTTGGCCAAATATGGCTCTTCGTTTTTTGCGCGCTGTGATTGGCCAAGCATGCGGGACATACAGCATGCTTGGCCAATCATCAGCGCTCAACACCGCAGTGAATTATGGGACGTTTTGCGTCATTCGAATTTGGCGTGAACGACCCGTTTTTTTTCGAGTTTCGACAAACGATCAAACGACCGATGTTCGAGTCAAACATACGTTCGTATCGAATGCGAAGCTCATCCCTAGTTAGGACACCCACTTCCTTCATGGTCAAAGGTTAGGGTTAGGACACTCACTTCTAGGGTTAGGGTTAGGACAAACACTTCCTTCATGGTCAAAGGTTAGGGTTAGGACACTCACTTCTAGGGTTAGGGTTAGGACACCCACTTCCTTCATGGTCTAGGGTTAGGGTTAGGACAAACACTTCCTTCATGGTCAAAGGTTAGGGTTAGGACACTCACTTCTAGGGTTAGGGTTAGGACACCCATTTCCTTCATGGTCTAGGGTTAGGGTTAGGACAAACACTTCCTTCATGGTCAAAGGTTCGGGTTTGGACACTCACTTCTAGGGTTAGGGTTAAGACACCCACTTCCTTCATGGTCTAGGGTTAGGGTTAGGACAAACACTTCCTTCATGGTCAAAGGTTAGGGTTTGGACACTCACTTCTAGGGTTAGGGTTAGGATACTCACTTCCTTCATGGTCTAGGGTTAGGACACTCACATCCTTCATGGTCTAGGGTTAGGGTTAGGACACCCACTTCCTTCATGGTCACAGGTTAGGGTTAGGACACTCACTTCTAGGGTTAGGACAAACACTTCCTTCATGGTCAAAGGTTAGGGTTAGGACACTCACTTCTAGGGTTAGGGTTAGGACACTCACTTCCTTCATGGTCTAGGGTTAGGGTTAGGACACCCACTTCCTTCATGGTCACAGGTTAGGGTTAGGACACTCACTTCTAGGGTTAGGGTTAGGGTTAGGACACTCACTTCTTTCATGGTCTAGGGTTAGGACAGCCACTTACTTTAGTGGAATACTTTTTATTACATTCCCTTATTTCTTAAATGCATAGGAGCTGGGGGAGAGGAGAACATCACTACACCGATCCTCTCAGTGAATGGCTGTGCAGGAGTAGCATGTCAGGATAAGTCTGATCATTGGAGAGCCGGCTGAATTGCCAGCACAGCTAGACAACTGACCAAGCTGTGCTCTTCTGCCAATGTGGTCAGTTTGCAATAGGAAAGTAGAGGGACTGGCAGGATTGGGGATTTCACACAAAGGAAGCAATACAAAGAGAACAGGAGACTTCTTCACACCACTACATGGGGTAGCATGAATGAGTTAAAATAATAGGATGGCCACCAAGAGTCCTGCAGTTCAATAAATTTTTTATTAATGGTAACACTGTGACAAATCAGACACAAAAGAAATGACAGACACCCTTCATAACTGGATGGACTACAAATCATATAAATAAGGAATCTGCTTTTATTTTTCACAGCAATGAACATATACAGCAAGTTACAACACGGCTATAGTGTGCTGAGCATGCAGCTGGTGCTCAATGACGTCTGATATCCTGTGGATGGAGTGGAATGGGCCCCACCAAGCAATGATGTCTAATATCCTGCAGATTGGGTGGAATGGGCCCCACCAAGCAATGACGTCTGATATCCTGTGGATGGAGTGGAATGGGCCCCACCAAGCAATGATGTCTGATATCCTGCAGATTGGGTGGAATGGGCCCCACCAAGCAATGACGTCTGATATCCTGTGGATGGAGTGGAATGGGCCCCACCAAGCAATGATGTCTGATATCCTGCAGATTGGGTGGAATGGGCCCCACCAAGCAATGACGTCTGATATCCTGTGGATGGAGTGAAATGGGCCCCACCAAGCAATGACGTCTGATATCCTGCAGATTGGGTGGAATGGGCCCCACCAAGCAATGACATCTGATATCCTGTGGATGGAGTGGAATGGGCCCCACCAAGCAATGATGTCTAATATCCTGCAGATTGGGTGGAATGGGCCCCACCAAGCAATGACGTCTGATATCCTGCAGATTGGGTGGAATGGGCCCCACCAAGCAATGACGTCTGATATCCTGTGGATGGAGTGGAATGAGCCCCACCAAGCAATGACATCTGATATCCTGCAGATTGGGTGGAATGGGCCCCACCAAGCAACGACATCTGATATCCTGTGGATGGAGTGGAATGAGCCCCACCAAGCAATGATGTCTGATATCCTGCAGATTTTTAGGACAAAACTTGCAGATTAGCCTTTAAAATGAACACTTTTGATTTCTCACATAGACTTCTATAGGGGGTTCGGCGTGGCTTTACATATTACTTTCAATGCGCCGGCTGCTACCCAGGTTCATGCGCCTAATTAAGGCTTCACCCGGCGCACTAATTAAGGCATGAACCAGCGCAGCGCACTGACAATAGTAAATCAGCCCCTGTGTCTCTATCTATCTCTCTCTCTCTAACTGTCTGACTGCTCCTCTCTTTCACAAAGCCGGAACACACTACACGAGGCCGCCGTGCAGGCTGCCTTTTATAGTGTGGGGCGTGTACTAATCCCCCTGAGCCATAATTGGCCAAAGCCACCCTGGCTTTGGCCAAATATGGCTCTTCGTTTTTTGCGCGCTGTGATTGGCCAAGCATGCGGGACATACAGCATGCTTGGCCAATCATCAGCGCTCAACACCGCAGTGAATTATGGGACGTTTTGCGTCATTCGAATTTGGCGCGAACGACCCGTTTTGTTCGAGTTTCGACAAACGATCAAACGACCGATGTTCGAGTCAAACATACGTTCGTATCGAATGCGAAGCTCATCCCTAGTTAGGACACCCACTTCCTTCATGGTCAAAGGTTAGGGTTAGGACACTCACTTCTAGGGTTAGGGTTAGGACAAACACTTCCTTCATGGTCAAAGGTTAGGGTTAGGACACTCACTTCTAGGGTTAGGGTTAGGACACCCACTTCCTTCATGGTCTAGGGTTAGGGTTAGGACAAACACTTCCTTCATGGTCAAAGGTTAGGGTTAGGACACTCACTTCTAGGGTTAGGGTTAGGACACCCACTTCCTTCATGGTCTAGGGTTAGGGTTAGGACAAACACTTCCTTCATGGTCAAAGGTTAGGGTTTGGACACTCACTTCTAGGGTTAGGGTTAAGACACCCACTTCCTTCATGGTCTAGGGTTAGGGTTAGGACAAACACTTCCTTCATGGTCAAAGGTTAGGGTTTGGACACTCACTTCTAGGGTTAGGGTTAGGATACTCACTTCCTTCATGGTCTAGGGTTAGGACACTCACATCCTTCATGGTCTAGGGTTAGGGTTAGGACACCCACTTCCTTCATGGTCACAAGTTAGGGTTAGGACACTCACTTCTAGGGTTAGGACAAACACTTCCTTCATGGTCAAAGGTTAGGGTTAGGACACTCACTTCTAGGGTTAGGGTTAGGACACTCACTTCCTTCATGGTCTAGGGTTAGGGTTAGGACACCCACTTCCTTCATGGTCACAGGTTAGGGTTAGGACACTCACTTCTAGGGTTAGGGTTAGGACACTCACTTCCTTCATGGTCTAGGGTTAGGACAGCCACTTACTTTAGTGGAATACTTTTTATTACATTCCCTTATTTCTTAAATGCATAGGAGCTGGGGGAGAGGAGAACATCACTACACCGATCCTCTCAGTGAATGGCTGTGCAGGAGTAGCATGTCAGGATAAGTCTGATCATTGGAGGAGAGCCGGCTGAATTGCCAGCACAGCTAGACAACTGACCAAGCTGTGCTCTTCTGCCAATGTGGTCAGTTTGCAATAGGAAAGTAGAGGGACTGGCAGGATTGGGGATTTCACACAAAGGAAGCAATACAAAGAGAACAGGAGACTTCTTCACACCACTACATGGGGTAGCATGAATGAGTTAAAATAATAGGATGGCCACCAAGAGTCCTGCAGTTCAATACATTTTTTATTAATGGTAACACTGTGACAAATCAGACACAAAAGAAATGACAGACACCCTTCATAACTGGATGGACTACAAATCATATAAATAAGGAATCTGCTTTTATTTTTCACAGCAATGAACATATACAGCAAGTTACAACACGGCTATAGTGTGCTGAGCATGCAGCTGGTGCTCAATGACGTCTGATATCCTGTGGATGGAGTGGAATGGGCCCCACCAAGCAATGACGTCTGATATCCTGCAGATTGGGTGGAATGGGCCCCACCAAGCAATGACATCTGATATCCTGTGGATGGAGTGGAATGGGCCCCACCAAGCAATGATGTCTAATATCCTGCAGATTGGGTGGAATGGGCCCCACCAAGCAATGACGTCTGATATCCTGCAGATTGGGTGGAATGGGCCCCACCAAGCAATGACGTCTGATATCCTGTGGATGGAGTGGAATGAGCCCCACCAAGCAATGATGTCTGATATCCTGCAGATTGGGTGGAATGGGCCCCACCAAGCAATGACATCTGATATCCTGTGGATGGAGTGGAATGGGCCCCACCAAGCAATGACGTCTGATATCCTGCAGATTGGGTGGAATGGGCCCCACCAAGCAATGATGTCTGATATCCTGCAGAAGGAATGGAATACGCCACACCAAGCAATGACGTCTAGTATCCTGTGGATGGAGTGGAATGGGCCCCACCAAGCAATGACGTCTGATATCCTGCAGAAGGAATGGAAAAGGCCCCACCAAGCAATGACGTCTGGTATCTTGTGGATGGAGTGGAATGGGCCCCACCAAGCAATGGAGTCTGATATCCTGCAGATTGATTGGAATGGGCCCCACCAAGCAATGACTTCTGATATCCTGCAGAAGGAATGGAATGGGCCCCACCAAGCAATGATGTCAGATATCCTGTGGATGGAATGGAATGGGCCTGCCAAGCAATGATGGTGTGATATCCTGCAGATTAAGTGGAATGGGCCCCACCAAGCAATGACGTCAGATATCCTGCAGATGGAGTGGAATGGGCCTGCCAAGCAATGATGGTGTGATATCCTGCAGAAGGAATGGAATGGGTCCCACCAAGCAATGATGGTGTGATATCCCACAGAAGGAGTGGAATGGGCCCTACCAAGTAATGATGGTGTGATATCCTGCAGAAGGAATGGAATGGGCCCTACCAAGCAATGATGGTGTGATCTCCTGCAGAAGGAATGGAATGGGCCCCACCAAGCAATGATGGTGTGATATCCCGCAGAAGGAATGGAATGGGCCCTACCAAGCAATGATGGTGTGATCTCCTGCAGAAGGAATGGAATGGGCCCCACCAAGCACTGATGGTGTGATATCCCGCAGAAGGAATGGAATGGGCCCCACCAAGCAATGATGGTGTGATCTCCTGCAGAAGGAATGGAATGGGCCCTACCAAGCAATGATGGTGTGATATCCCGCAGAAGGAGTGGAATGGGCCCCACCAAGCAATGATGGTGTGATATCCCGCAGATGGAATGGAATGGGCCCCACCAAGCACTGATGGTGTGATATCCTGCAGATGGAATGGAATGGGCCCCACCAAGCAATGATGGTGTGATATCCCGCAGATGGAATGGAATGGGCCCTACCAAGCAATGATGGTGTGATATCCCGCAGAAGGAATGGAATGGGCCCTACCAAGCAATGATGGTGTGATATCCCGCAGATGGAATGGAATGGGCCCTACCAAGCAATGATGGTGTGATATCCCGCAGAAGGAATGGAATGGGCCCTACCAAGCAATGATGGTGTGATATCCCGCAGAAGGAATGGAATGGGCCCTACCAAGCAATGATGGTGTGATATCCTGCAGAAGGAGTTGAATGGGCCCTACCAAGCAATGATGGTGTGATATCCCGCAGAAGGAGTGGAATGGGCCCCACCAAGTAATGATGGTGTGATATCCTGCAGAAGGAGTGGAATGGGCCCCACCAAGTAATGATGGTGTGATATCCGGCAGAAGGAATGGAATGGGTCCCACCAAGCAATGATGGTGTGATATCCTGCAGAAGGAGTTGAATGGGCCCTACCAAGCAATGATGGTGTGATATCCCGCAGAAGGAGTGGAATGGGCCCCACCAAGCAATGATGGTGTGATATCCTGCAGATGGAGTGTAATGGGCCTGCCAAGCAATGATGGCGTGATATCACGCAGAAGGAGTGGAATGGGCCTGCCAAGCAATGATGGCATGATATCACGCAGAAGGAGTGGAATGGGCCTGCCAAGCAATGATGGTGTGATATCCTGCAGATGGAATGGCCCCTAGCAAGCAATGACGTCAGATATCCTGCAGATGGAGTGGAATGGGCCTGCCAAGCAATGATGGTGTGATATCCTGCAGATGGAATGGAATGGGCCTGCCAAGCAATGATGGTGTGATATCCTGCAGTAGGAATGGAATGGGTCCCACCAAGCAATGATGGTGTGATATCCTGCAGATGGAATGGAATGGGCCCGCCAAGAAATGATGGTGTGATATCCTGCAGAAGGAGTCCAATGGGCCCCACCAAGCACTGATGGTGTGATATCCTGCAGATGGAATGGAATGGGCCCCACCAAGCACTGATGGTGTGATATCCTGCAGATGAAGTCCAATGGGCCCCACCAAGCACTGATGGTGTGATATCCTGCAGATGGAATGGAATGGGCCCCACCAAGCACTGATGGTGTGATATCCTGCAGATGGAGTGGAATGGGCCCCACCAAGCACTGATGGTGTGATATCCTGCAGATGGAATGGAATGGGCCCCACCAAGCACTGATGGTGTGATATCCTGCAGATGGAGTGGAATGGGCCCCACCAAGCACTGATGGTGTGATATCCTGCAGAAGGAATGGAATGGGCCCCACCAAGCACTGATGGTGTGATATCCTGCAGATGGAATGGAATGGGCATGCCAAGCAATGATGGTGTGATATCCTGCAGAAGGAGTGGAATGGGTCCCACCAAGCAATGATGGTGTGATATCCTGCAGATGGAATGGAATGGGCCCCACCAAGCACTGATGGTGTGATATCCTGCAGATGAAGTCCAATGGGCCCCACCAAGCACTGATGGTGTGATATCCTGCAGATGGAATGGAATGGGCCCCACCAAGCACTGATGGTGTGATATCCTGCAGATGAAGTCCAATGGGCCCCACCAAGCACTGATGGTGTGATATCCTGCAGATGGAATGGAATGGGCCCCACCAAGCACTGATGGTGTGATATCCTGCAGATGGAGTGGAATGGGCCCCACCAAGCACTGATGGTGTGATATCCTGCAGATGAAGTCCAATGGGCCCCACCAAGCAATGATGAACAGTAGAAGGTAGTTTATGGCAATACTGTAAAGCAATGCCTGCTCTAATATGAAGTGTTTTGCTATGAAGTATTGCTTATTATAGACAATAATGATGAACATAACTTTGTTTTACTGACAGTCCCTGCCTGTACTACAATTCTCCCCCACCTTCCCCAATGTCCTATGTGGATGGGGGTAATATACCAGCTGATCAGAAGCGTCCAATAGGATGCCTGTTACCACAATCATGGTGTCCGGAGTCTGTGTTAAACATGTTTCTCCTCACATTGCATTTCATGTCCCTGGCTGCTGATTGGATTCTGCGGTGGCTTTATGTGGAAAATTGACCTACAAACAGCGCGGTGCTTGGTCCCAACGTTCTGGACTTAATAAGCGATATTTGGGAGATTATTACAATGAGGGACATAATATGGAAGAAGAGTCATTATAAATCACTATGTCATATCTGTACAGGAACTGTCCGATCTTCTCCCGCGCTATTTCACCGGGAAGGAGGAGTACTGGTACCCAAATGTCATCGCCCTGTGGATGAGATCTCGGTTTTTAAAACACGGGAAGAATGGCGTGGCGCAGTCATCTGGACCGTGGCCAATCTCACTGTTGTCAGGATATAAACTTGGAGATGCCTCATATCTGGCGGCCCACGTCTCAAAGATTCTGCAGAATGAAAATGATCAATATTATTATAAAAGCCACATCTAATAATTCTCAGACACACCACCCCCGCTCCTACAAACCTCCATTGTAAAGTCTTGGATGAAAATATTTGTCATAGCCCACAACAGTGAAATCGGTGTGTATGTGCAGTAAAGCATGCTTGTTATACTCACTGTGGGACCTGTTTGATCCTGTCTGCACAGATTATCCCCTCCCTGCACTGTCCCACTGGACAAGTCCGGATAAGACAGAGCCTTTGGAGTCGGGCTGCACATGCTCAGTTTGGTGTGTATTGCTAGAGAGGTTTTTTGTTTTGGGAGAGTGCATGTGATCAGCACAGGGCCAATCAGCACTGTCTAGACAGAGGGTCAGGAGACCTGCACCCTCATAGGACAGCTTGGTGCAGTATGGAAACTCCTCCTACAAGCTTCACCAGGATCTGATAGAAATCACAAGACTGCTGCCCGAGAAAAGGTATTTAGCAGTTTATATTTACTAAAATAATTGCATTTCCATGTTCTGTGTACTATGGGAGAGCAGATATAATGACTGCAGAGTGCTGGGGAGATCAGATATAGTGACTGCAGAGTCCTGGGGAGATCAGATATAGTGACTGCAGAGTCCTGGGGAGATCAGATATAATGACTGCAGAGTGCTGGGGAGATCAGATATAGTGACTGCAGAGTCCTGGGGAGATCAGATATAGTGACTGCAGAGTCCTGGGGAGATCAGATATAATGACTGCAGAGTGCTGGGGAGATCAGATATAGTGACTGCAGAGTGCTGGGGAGATCAGATATAGTGACTGCAGAGTGCTGGGGAGATCAGATATGGTGACTGCAGAGTGCTGGGGAGAGCAGATATAATGACTGCAGAGTGCTGGGGAGATCAGATATAGTGACTGCAGAGTGCTGGGGAGATCAGATATAGTGACTGCAGAGTCCTGGGGAGATCAGATATAGTGACTGCAGAGTCCTGGGGAGATCAGATATAATGACTGCAGAGTGCTGGGGAGATCAGATATAGTGACTGCAGAGTCCTGGGGAGATCAGATATAGTGACTGCAGAGTCCTGGGGAGATCAGATATAATGACTGCAGAGTGCTGGGGAGATCAGATATAGCGACTGCAGAGTCCTGGGGAGATCTGATATAGTGACTGCAGAGTCCTGGGGAGAGCAGATCTAGTGACTGCAGAGTCCTGGGGAGAGCAGATATAGTGACTGCAGAGTCCTGGGGAGATCAGATATAATGACTGCAGAGTGCTGGGGAGATCAGATATAGTGACTGCAGAGTCCTGGGGAGATCAGATATAGTGACTGCAGAGTCCTGGGGAGATCAGATATAATGACTGCAGAGTGCTGGGGAGATCAGATATAGCGACTGCAGAGTCCTGGGGAGATCTGATATAGTGACTGCAGAGTCCTGGGGAGAGCAGATATAGTGACTGCAGAGTGCTGGGGAGATCAGATATAGTGACTGCAGAGTCCTGGGGAGATCAGATATAGTGACTGCAGAGTCCTGGGGAGATCAGATATAGTGACTGCAGAGTCCTGGGGAGATCAGATATAGTTACTGCAGAGTGCTGGGGAGATCAGATATAGTGACTGCAGAGTCCTGGGGAGATCAGATATAGTGACTGCAGAGTGCTGGGGAGAGCAGATATAATGACTGCAGAGTGCTGGGGAGATCACATATAGTGACTGCAGAGTCCTGGGGAGAGCAGATATAATGACTGCAGAGTGCTGGGGAGATCAGATATAGTGACTGCAGAGTCCTGGGGAGATCAGATATAGTGACTGCAGAGTGCTGGGGAGAGCAGATATAATGACTGCAGAGTGCTGGGGAGAGCAGATATAATGACTGCAGAGTCCTGGGGAGATCAGATATAGTGACTGCAGAGTCCTGGGGAGATCAGATATAGTGACTGCAGAGTCCTGGGGAGATCAGATATAGTGACTGCAGAGTCCTGGGGAGATCAGATATAGTGACTGCAGAGTCCTGGGGAGATCAGATATAGTGACTGCAGAGTGCTGGGGAGATCAGATATAGTGACTGCAGAGTGCTGGGGAGATCAGATATAGTGACTGCAGAGTCCTGGGGAGATCAGATATAGTGACTGCAGAGTGCTGGGGAGATCAGATATAGTGACTGCAGAGTGCTGGGGAGATCAGATATAGTGACTGCAGAGTCCTGGGGAGATCAGATATAGTGACTGCAGAGTGCTGGGGAGAGCAGATATAATGACTGCAGAGTGCTGGGGAGAGCAGATATAATGACTGCAGAGTCCTGGGGAGATCAGATATAGTGACTGCAGAGTCCTGGGGAGATCAGATATAGTGACTGCAGAGTCCTGGGGAGATCAGATATAGTGACTGCAGAGTCCTGGGGAGATCAGATATAGTGACTGCAGAGTGCTGGGGAGATCAGATATAGTGACTGCAGAGTCCTGGGGAGATCAGATATAGTGACTGCAGAGTCCTGGGGAGATCAGATATAGTGACTGCAGAGTCCTGGGGAGATCAGATATAGTGACTGCAGAGTCCTGGGGAGATCAGATATAGTGACTGCAGAGTCCTGGGGAGATCAGATATAGTGACTGCAGAGTCCTGGGGAGATCAGATATAATGACTGCAGAGTGCTGGGGAGATCAGATATAGAATCAGTGTTCCGCCTATCACATGAGCCGGTCTAGGGGGGCGGGACCTTGTTACAGCGCCGCCGCCGAACACAGACCCAGCCAGCACAGTGATACACGTGCCCGCCCGTACAGCCCGCCCTGTGTGTCTAGATAGGAGGATCGGCAGGGGGGCCACATATAGAGGAAATCACCTTTCTATATTCCTCCATGCAGCCGTTGAATGCTTGCCGGAGGGAGAGGACACATCAAGCATTCAGCGGCTGCATGGAGGAATATAGACAGCTCAATTCCTCCATATGCAGCCGCCCTGCTTCTCCTCCTATCCAACTTCTTTTGCTGGCCCCTCCCAGTTCTCCTTATGCTCCCTGCCCCCCCTGCTCTCCTCCCCCACCACACTCTCCAGCCCCCCCCCCAGTTCTCTCCACCCCTGTTCTTTCTCCCCCATCCTTCTCCAGCCACCATCCCAGTGCTCTCCTCCCCCACCACACTCTCCAGCCCCCCCCCAGTTCTCTCCACCCCTGTTCTTTCTCCCCCATCCTTCTCCAGCCACCATCCCAGTGCTCTCCATCCCCCCTCCCAGTGCTCTCTACTCCCCCCCAGTACTCTCCGCCCCTGTTCTTTCTCCCCCATCCTTCTCCAGCCACCATCCCAGTGCTCTCCATCCCCCCTCCCAGTGCTCTCTACTCCCCCCCAGTACTCTCCGCCCCTGTTCTTTCTCCCCCATCCTTCTCCAGCCACCATCCCAGTGCTCTCCATCCCCCCTCCCAGTGCTCTCTACTCCCCCCCAGTACTCTCCACCCCTGTTCTTTCTCCTCCATCCTTCTCCAGCCACCATCCCAGTGCTCTCCATCCCCCCTCCCAGTGCTCTCTACTCCCCCCCAGTACTCTCCACCCCTGTTCTTTCTCCCCCATCCTTCTCCAGCCACCATCCGAGTGCTCTCCTCCCCCACCACACTCTCCAGCCACCCCCCCCCCAGTACTCTCCGCCCCTGTTCTTTCTCCCCCATCCTTCTCCAGCCACAATCCCAGTGCTCTCCATCCCCCCTCCCAGTGCTCTCTACTCCCCCCCAGTACTCTCCACCCCTGTTCTTTCTCCTCCATCCTTCTCCAGCCACCATCCCAGTGCTCTCCATCCCCCCTCCCAGTGCTCTCTACTCCCCCCAGTACTCTCCACCCCTGTTCTTTCTCCCCCATCCTTCTCCAGCCACCATCCCAGTGCTCTCCATCCCCCCTCCCAGTGCTCTCTACTCCCCCCCAGTACTCTCCACCCCTGTTCTTTCTCCCCCATCCTTCTCCAGCCACCATCCCAGTGCTCTCCATCCCCCCTCCCAGTGCTCTCTACTCCCCCCAGTACTCTCCACCCCTGTTCTTTCTCCCCCCCATCACTCTCCAACCCTCACCCCTGTGCTCAGTGGCATCATTAGGGTTGGTGTCACCCGTTGAGGTAAAACATGGTGTCACCCCCCCTCTGTCTAGGCTGCCCAGCACCAAGCAGGCAGCGCACGAGCACGGAGCACACCCCAAACCCATACCTCCCAACTGTCCCTGATTTCGAGGGACTGTCCCTGATTTGGAGCAATGTCCCTCTGTCCCTCATTCTCCTCATGTGTCCCTCATTTTGGTCTGATCTATATAGATGTATATAAAATGCACTTTTTAGCTATCAAAGAGCTAAACTTTTCATCTGATTTCTAAATTGCTGCATTTGTAAATTCCAAAAGCCAATATAAAGAAATAGTAGTGGTAAAAAAAAGCACTTGTGGGTTTAACCAATCTTTTTTTGTACAATTCTCCTTTAAGGGGGTGTGGCAAGGGGTGTGTCCTAGGCCTACCTACTTTTGCTGATAGGTGTCCCTCATTCCCATCTCAGAAAGTTGGGAGGTATGCAAACCAGCCCCTGTAAATGATAGTATAGGGCAGTATAGTGGCAGGTTAGGGTAGTATAGAGTGGTATAGTGGCAGGTTGGTGTAGTGGGGTGGTATAGGACAGGTTAAGGTGGTATAGGGCATGTTGGGGTGATATGGGGTAGTTTGGGGTGGTATAGGGCAAGTTAGGGTTGCATAGGGCAAGTTGGCACAGGGCAGGTTGGGGTGGTATAGTGCAAGTTAGGGTGGCATTGGGCAAGTTGGGATGGCATGGGAAAGGTTGGGGTGGTACAGGGCAAGTTAGTTAAAAGGTAATGTGTTGGGGCGCTCGCTAATTAAGAATAATAATTAGTAAATAAATAATCTAAAATCCCAAAATGATAAATCCCCTCAGATCCTTCTCCACTACGGATCCCCCAGATCCTTCTCCACTACGGATCCCCCCAGATACTTCTCCACTACAAATCCTTCTCCACTACGGATCCCCCAGATCCTTCTCCACTACGGATCCCCCCAGATACTTCTCCACAACAGATTTCCCAGATCCTTCTCCACTACGGATCCCCCCAGATACTTCTCCACAACAGATTTCCCAGATCCTTCTCCACTACGGATCCCCCAGATCCTTCTCCACTACGGATCCCCCCAGATACTTCTCCACAACAGATTTCCCAGATCCTTCTCCACTACGGATCCCCCCAGATCCTTCTCCACTATGGATCCCCCCAGATCCTTCTCCACTATGGATCCCCCCAGATCCTTCTCCACTATGGATCCCCCAGATCCTTCTCCACTATGGATCCCCCCAGATCCTTCTCCACTACGGATCCTCCAGATCCCTCTCCACTATGGATCCCCCAGATCCTTCTCTGCTATGGATCCCCCAGATCCTTCTCCACTACGGATCCCCCCAGATCCTTCTCCACTAGGGAGCCATTGATTCCCGCAGTTGTACTCCCCCTAGTATGTTATCCCCAAGTACATAACTTTACATTGTGGACTGTCCTATAGGGGGAGGGTTAGGACTTGTGGGATATCCCCTAAGGGTTAAAGTTCAGATGAAGGTTTTCCAGCCAGAAGGAGATTGCAGGAGCCATGACCAGGTAACCCTAAAACACTCCAGATTGTAGACTGCCCATAGAGTGAGGCTAATGCCGCGTACACACGATCGGTCTGATGGACCGTTTTCATTGGACCAGACCGATCGTGTGTGGGCCCCATCGGTTATTTATCCATAGGTTATGTCATGGATCTTGAGATATTAAAGTGTTTCTACTTGACATCTGTTACACAGGAGAGGGACATTCAATGCAAGGACACCGGCTATTGAAATGCTAAGTGGAACCAGCTTGTGAAATACCTTTTATTGTGTTCTGCAGGTTAAGAGCGGGTGTCGGAGACACTCCGTCTGGCTAAAAACTATGAATGGAAGGTTAATTGAATCTAGAATGTATGTGTGAAGATGTATGTGTTTATTGTTCTAAAGGTCAGAAGCCTCCTGTCAGCTGTATTGAATTAGCATTCTATTGTCTAAAGCAATGTAACCTCTCAGAGGTAGTAATTAAGTAGACCGGGTTATTGTGTACATTGATTACCCCCTGGGGCTTCTGTCTCAATACACAAGTCTTTCTATCCAAGCTATTGGACCAATCCCTGTTGACAATTTCAAGTCCTCATTTGCATGGTCAAGGAGGACTTGAGTGAAGACTGCATACTTTACAATTGACCAATAGGAAAGCGGTTGTTGGGAGTGGGATGTTCCAAAATTCTGTATAAAAGTGTGCTGTGTACTGGAAAATAAAGAGTCCTGTTTGAACTTACATACAGCCTGCCTGGTGTTTGTTCTTAATGGGTCTGAACGGCACATAGCTGTAGTTCGGACCCCGGAACCTTGGATGACTGGACCATCGGACGTTGCAATCTGCAAGCTGACTCACTGGTAGCAGAGGAGTGTCGGGAGAGCAGAACTGGGCGAGAAAGGATCTCGTCACAGGTTAAAAATGTAAAAATTCACGCATGCTCACAATCAAGTCGACGCATGCTCGGAAGCATTGAACTTCATTTTTTTCAGCACGTCCTTGTGTTTTACGTCACCGCGTTCTGACACGATCGTTTTTTAACTGATGGTGTGTAGGCACGACGGACCAGCAGTCAGCTTCATCGGTTAACCTATGACACCGGTCCATCAGACTGTTCTCATCGGATGGACCGATCGTGTGTACGCGGCTTCAGAATTAGGGCTGTATAATGTGCTCTTATACTGTTGGTCAGGTAAGGCAGGCCCTGTATTCCTCTGCCTGCGGGGGCCGGTCTGAGGCTCTTGGTCAGATATGGTGACGATAATAACCAAATCAAAGGTCACCATTAGATAACATCTGTCTGCAATAACCTCATAGGCCCGGATTCACATACATTGGCGCATATTTATGCCGACGTAAAATACGACGGCTGTTTCCTGGTCCATACCTTTGCATGATTTGTGCCTCATAGATGGGGAATAACTATACGCCGGACGTAAGCCTTGCGCAAACCGCGTATATTATGCGCCGGACGCAACTACGTTCGATAATCGACGTATCTCCCTCATTTGCATATTTTAAATGGGCGCCCATGATACGCCGGCGTAGGAAAGTTACGTCGGTCGGATGAAGCCTATTTTCAGGCGTATCTAGGGGGTTATCCACAAAAGAGATACGCCGGCGTATCTACTGATACGCCGTCGTATCCCTGTTTCTATCTATGGAACTGATCCACAGAATCAGTTTACCATAGATAGACAGAAGATCCGACATGTGTAATTGAATTACACTGTCGGATCTTAAGGATGCAATTCTAGGCCGGCCGCTAGGTGGCGAGGCCATTGCGGCCGGCCTAGAATATGCAAATGAACACTTATGGCGATCCACGAACGTTCCGACGGGCCCGTCGCGCTAAATCTACGTCGTTTACGTCGAGTTACGCTGTGTAACCCCTCTCTACCAATCCCTCCACTGGTCTCCATTCACTGTCCTCCACCCCTCTCTACCAATCCCTCCACTGACCTCCATTCATTGTCCTCCACCCCTCTCTACCAATCCCTCCACTGGTCTCCATTCACTGTCCTCCACCCCTCTCTACCAATCCCTCCACTGACCTCCATTCAGTGTCCTCTACCCCTCTCTACCAATCCCTCCACTGGTCTCCATTCGGTGTCTTCCACCCCTCTCTACCAATCCCTCCACTGGTCTCCATTCAGTGTCCTCCACCCCTCTCTACCAATCCCTCCACTGACCTCCATTCAATGTCCTCCACCTCTCTCTACCAATCCCTCCACTGACCTCCATTTAGTGTCCTCCACCCCTCTCTACCAATCCCCCCACTGGTCTCCATTCCGTGTCCTCCACTGATCTCTACCAATCTCTCCACTGGTCTCCATTCAGTGTCCTCCACCCCTCTCTACCAATCCCTCCACTGGTCTCCATTCCATGTCCTCCACTGATCTCTACCAATCCCTCCACTGGTCTCCATTCCGTGTCCTCCACTGATCTCTACCAATCCCTCCACTGGTCTCCATTCCATGTCCTCCACTGATCTCTACCAATCCCTCCACTGGTCTCCATTCAGTGTCCTCCACCCCTCTCTGACAAGCCCTCCACTGGTCTCCATTCAGTATCCTCCACCCCTCTCTACCAATCCCTCCACTGACCTCCATTCAGTGTCCTCCACCCCTCTCTACCAATCCCTCCACTGACCTCCATTCAGTGTCCTCAACCCCTCTCTACCAATCCCTCCACTGTCCTCCATTCAGTGTCCTCCACCCCTCTCTACCAATCCCTCCACTGTCCTCCATTCAGTGTCCTCTACCCCTCTCTACCAATCCCTCCACTGGTCTCCATTCGGTGTCCTCCACCCCTCTCTGCCAATCCCTCCACTGGTCTCCATTCAGTGTCCTCCACCCCTCTCTACCAATCCCTCCACTGTCCTCCATTTAGTGTCCTCCTTCCCTCTCTACCAATCCCTCCACTGGTCTACATTCAGTGTCCTCCACCCCTCTCTACCAATCCTTCCACTGACCTCCATTCAGTGTCCTCCACCCCTCTCTACCAATCCCTCCACTGTCCTCCATTCAGTGTCCTCCACCCCTCTCTACCAATCCCTCCACTGACCTCCATTCAGTGTCCTCCACCCCTCTCTACCAATCCCTCCACTGTCCTCCATTCAGTGTCCTCTACCCCTCTCTACCAATCCCTCCACTGGTCTCCATTCGGTGTCCTCCACCCCTCTCTGCCAATCCCTCCACTGGTCTCCATTCAGTGTCCTCCACCCCTCTCTACCAATCCCTCCACTGATCTCCATTCAGTGTCCTCCACCCCTCTCTACCAATCCTTCCACTGACCTCCATTCAGTGTCCTCCACCCCTCTCTACCAATCCCTCCACTGACCTCCATTCAGTGTCCTCCACCCCTCTCTACCAATCCCTCCACTGACCTCCATTCAGTGTCCTCCACCCCTCTTTACCAATCCTTCCACTGACCTCCATTCAGTGTCCTCCACCCCTCTCTACCAATCCCTCCACTGACCTCCATTCAGTGTCCTTCACCCCTCTCTACCAATCCCTCCACTGGTCTCTATTCAGTGTCCTCCACCCCTCTCTACCAATCCCTCCACTGACCTCCATTCAGTGTCCTCCACCCCTCTCTACCAATCCCTCCACTGGTCTCCATTCAGTGTCCTCCACCCCTCTCTACCAATCCCTCCACTGACCTCCATTCAGTGTCCTCCACCCCTCTCTACCAATCCCTCCACTGGCCTCCATTCAGTGTCCTCCACCCCTCTCTACCAATCCTTCCACTGACCTCCATTCAGTGTCCTCCACCCCTCTCTACCAATCCCTCCACTGACCTCCATTCAGTGTCCTCCACCCCTCTCTACCAATCCCTCCACTGGCTTCTGCTCATCCAACTTAAAACATTTCAAATATTAACAAGAACCGAACAGTCCTGCCCCAAAGTACATAACCAACTTCATCTCACAATATCACCAAACTGTCCTTCCTGTTCCACCCAACACCTAATCTCCAGTTCCCTTGTCATCTCTTTGGGCTCACATCCAGGACTTCTCCAAAACCTCTCCTATTCTCTGGAATGCCTCACCCCACCCCATGGGCTATGTCCTACCCAGCCCACGTTTAGATAATTGTATTGTAACTGTACAGTCTGTATTTATTTTATAAAGCGCTGTGCACACTGCTGGTGACTTATACAAGTAAATGCTGTATTATAATAATAAGGAAAGTTTCAGTATATTATAGAAGAATGGGGCAGTACAATCTTACTTATCAACAAAGCTGTGATGAAAGATGAAGATGGGGTCATTGCTGGAGATGGGGATCTGAGACATGGTGCCCCCCAGATATATGTGGACCAGGTTGTGTAAACTTCTTTTCAGTGTCACCCCATCTGGTGACAAAAACCCTAAAAGACAAAGAGTAACGTTAATACCTCTTCACATGTCCTAATGATTTGTTTACATTATTAAACTCTTGCCAACCAAGAAACGCATATGTATGGCAACAAAGAGGGTGGGATTTCAGGACAAAACTCCACACATAAGCGTCCATGTTGGCCGTGGTTTCTGTACTGTCACAGACAACACTGGGTCTCTATTTATGACTGTAGCCAGCAGCGCTCTCCCAATCAAGTGAAAGCCACTCACAGAGATCATGCGTTATTCCTACCGTGGTCTTGGCTGTTTATCTGCATCCCACACCGCAAGTATTCTCTCCAATGGCATATTACAGGTCTGTAGAAGTCTATGGGTTTCATCTAACTTTAACCATAAAGTAAATGAGCCTTATAGTATTCTATGGGTTTCATCAAACCCTAATCCTAAAAGTAGATGAGCCTCACAGAAGTCTATAAGTTTCATATAAACCTAACACCCTAGGTAGACAAGCCCCATAGAAGTCTAGGAGTTTAATCTAACCATAACCCTATGGTAGACAAACCTCAAAGAAGTTCATGGTTTTTGTCAAACCCTAAATCTAAAGCCAACTATAGACAGACTGGCTGAGATTCGAACCATGTATGGACAGGCTGATTTTACACAAGTTGATCGGGAACAGAACATGTGTGGCCAGTGTAGGTGTGGTGGTGGTGGTTGGGTACAGAGTAGGTGTGGTGGTGGTGGTTGGGAACAGAGTAGGTGTGGAGGTGGTTGGGAACATAGTAGGTGTGGAGGTGGTTTGGAACAGAGTAGGTGTGGAGGTGGTGGTTGGGTACAGAGTAGGTGTGGAGGTGGTTGGGAACAGAGTAGGTGTGGAGGTGGGTGGGAACAGAGTAGGTGTGGAATGTGGTTGGGAACAGAGTAGGTGTGGAGGTGGTGGTTGGGTACAGAGTAGGCGTGGAGGTGGTTGGGAACAGAGTAGGTGTGGAGGTGGTTGGGAAGAGAGTAGGTGTGAAGGTGGTTGGGAACAGACTAGGTGTGGAGGTGGTGGTTGGGTTCAGAGTAGGTGTGGAGGTGGTTGGGTACAGATTAGGTGTGGTGGTGGTGGTTGGGTACAGAGTAGGTGTGGAGGTGGTGGTTGGGAACAGAGTAGGTGTGGTGGTTGGGAACAGAGTAGGTGTGGAGGTGGTGGTTGGGTACAGAGTAGGTGTGGTGGTTGGGTACAGAGTAGGTGTGGAGGTGGTGGTTGGGTACAGAGTAGGTGTGGAGGTGGTGGTTGGGTACAGAGTAGGTGTGGTGGTGGTTGGGTATAGAGTAGGTGTGGTGGTGGTTAGGTACAGAGTAGGCGTGGTGGTGGTGGTTGGGTACAGAGTAGGTGTGGAGGTGGTTGGGTACAGAGTAGGTGTGGAGGTGGTGGTTGGGTACAGAGTAGGTGTGGTGGTTGGGTACAGAGTAGGTGTGGAGGTGGTTGGGAACAGAGTAGGTGTGGAGGTGGTGGTTGGGTACAGAGTAGGTGTGGTGGTGGTTGGGTACAGAGTAGGTGTGGAGGTGGTGATTGGGTACAGAGTAGGTGTGGAGGTGGTGGTTGGGTACAGAGTGGATGTGGAGGTGGTGGTTGGGTACAGAGTAGGTGTGGAGGTGGTTGGGAACAGAGTAGGTGTGGTGATGGTGGTTGGGTACTGAGTAGGTGTGGAGGTGGTGGTTGGGTACAGATTAGGTGTGGTGGTGGTTGGGTACAGAGTAGGTGTGGAGGTGGTTGGGAACAGAGTATGTATGGAGGTGGTGGTTGGGTACAGAGTAGGTGTGGAGGTGGTGGTTGGGAACAGAGTAGATGTGTAGGTGGTTGGGTACAGAGTAGGTGTGGAGGTGATTGGGTACAGAGTAGGTGTGGAGGTGGTTGGGTACAGAGTAGGTGTGGAGGTGGTTGGGTACAGAGTATGTGTGGTGGTGGTGGTTGGGTACAGAGTAGGTGTGGAGGTGGTTGGGAACAGAGTAGGTGTGGAGGTGGATGGGTACAGAGTAGGTGTGGTGGTGGTGGTGGTTGGGTACAGAGTAGGTGTGGAGGTGGTGGTTAGGTACAGAGTAGGTGTGGTGGTGGTGGTTGGGTATAGAGTAAGTGTGGTGGTGGTTGAAAACAGAGTAGGTGTTGAGGTGGTTGGGTACAGAGTAGGTGTGGAGGTGGTTGGGTACAGAGTAGGTGTGGAGGTGGTGGTTGGGTACAGAGTAGGTGTGGAGGTGGTGGTTGGGTACAGAGTAGGTGTGGAGGTGGTTGGGTACAGAGTAGGTATGGAGGTGGTGGTTGGGTACAGAGTAGGTGTGGAGGTGGATGGGTACAGAGTAGGTGTGGTGGTGGTTGGGTACAGAGTAGGTATGGAGGTGGTGGTTGGGTACAGAGTAGGTGTGGTGGTGGTGGATGGGTACAGAGTAGGTGTGGTGGTGGTGGTTGGGTACAGAGTAGGTGGTTGGGTACAGAGTAGGTGTGGAGGTGGTGGTTGGGTACAGAGTAGGTGTGGAGGTGGTGGTTGGGTACAGAGTAGGTGTGGTGGTGGTGGTTGGGTACAGAGTAGGTGTGGAGATGGTTGGGTACAGAGTAGGTGTGGTGGTGGTGGTTGGGTACAGAGTAGGTGTGGAGGTGGTTGGGTACAGAGTAGATGTGGAGGTGGTGGTTGGGTACAGAGTAGGTGTGGTGGTGGTGGTTGGGTACAGAGTAGGTGTGGAGGTGGTTGGGTACAGAGTAGATGTGGAGGAGGTGGTTGGGTACAGAGTAGGTGTGGAGGTGGTGGTTGGGTACAGAGTAGGTGTGGTGGTTGGGTACAGAGTAGGTGTGGAGGTGGTTGGGTACAGAGTAGGTGTGGTGGTTGGGTACAGAGTAGGTGTGGAGGTGGTTGGGTATAGAGTAGATGTGGAGGTGGTGGTTGGGTACAGAGTAGGTACAGAGTAGGTGTGGTGGTTGGGTACAGAGTAGGTGTGGAGGTGGTGGTTGGGTACAGAGTAGGTGTGGAGATGGTGGTTGGGTACAGAGTAGGTGTGGAGGTGGTGGTTGGGTACAGAGTAGATGTGGAGGTGGTGGTTGGGTACAGAGTAGGTGTGGTGGTAGTGGTGGTTGGGTACAGAGTAGGTGTGGTGGTTGGGTACAGAGTAGGTGTGGAGGTGGTGGTTGGGTACAGAGTAGATGTGGAGGTGGTGGTTGGGTACAGAGTAGGAGTGGTGGTGGTGGTGGTTGGGTACAGAGTAGGTGTGGTGGTGGATGGGTACAGAGTAGGTATGGAGGTGGTGGTTGGGTACAGAGTAGGTGTGGAGGTGGATGGGTACAGAGTAGATGTGGAGGTGGTGGTTGGGTACAGAGTAGGTGTGGTGGTGGTGGTTGGGTACAGAGTAGGTGTGGTGGTGGTGGTTGGGTACAGAGTAGATGTGGAGGTGGTGGTTGGGTACAGAGTAGGTGTGGAGGTGGTTGGGTACAGAGTAGGTGTGGAGCTGGTGGTTGGGTACAGAGTAGGTGTGGAGGTGGTGGTTGGGTACAGAGTAGGTGTGATGGTGGATGGGTACAGAGTAGGTATGGAGGTGGTGGTTGGGTACAGAGTAGGTGTGGAGGTGGATGGGTACAGAGTAGATGTGGAGGTGGTGTTTGGGTACAGAGTAGGTGTGGTGGTGGTGGTTGGGTACAGAGTAGGTGTGGTGGTTGGGTACAGAGTAGATGTGGAGGTGGTGGTTGGGTACAGAGTAGATGTGGAGGTGGTAGTGGGTACAGAGTAGATGTGGAGGAGGTGGTTGGGTACAGAGTAGGTGTGGAGGTGGTGGTTGGGTACAGAGTAGGTGTGGTGGTTGGGTACAGAGTAGATGTGGAGGAGGTGGTTGGGTACAGAGTAGATGTGGAGGAGGTGGTTGGGTACAGAGTAGGTGTGGATGTGGTGGTTGGGTACAGAGTAGGTGTGGTGGTTGGGTACAGAGTAGGTGTGGTGGTTGGGTACAGAGTAGATGTGGAGGTGGTGGTTGGGTACAGAGTAGGTGTGGTGGTTGGGTACAGAGTAGATGTGGAGGTGGTGGTTGGGTACAGAGTAGATGTGGAGGTGGTGGTTGGGTACAGAGTAGGTGTGGTGGTTGGGTACAGAGTAGGTGTGGTGGTGGTAGTTGGGTACAGAGTAGGTGTGGAGGTGGTTGGGTACAGAGTAGGTGTGGAGGTGGTGGTTGGATACAGAGTAGGTGTGGTGGTAGGGTACAGAGTAGGTGTGGAGGTGGTGGTTGGGTACAGAGTAGGTGTGGTGGTTGGGTACAGAGTAGGTGTGGTGGTTGGGTACAGAGTAGGTGTGGTAGTTGGGTACAGAGTAGGTGTGGTGGTTGGGTACAGAGTAGGTGTGGAGGTGGTGGTTGGGTACAGAGTAGATGTGGAGGTGGTGGTTGGGTACAGAGTAGGTGTGGAGATGGTGGTTGGGTACAGAGTAGGTGTGGTGGTGGTGGTTGGGTACAGAGTAGGTGTGGAGGTGATGGTTGGGTACAGAGTAGGTGTGGAGGTGGTGATTGGGTACAGAGTAGGTGTGGTGGTTGGGTACAGAGTAGGTGCAACCACAGGATTATGTTATCTACGGAAGGGTCGGCCACAACCAGCCTGATCAGCCAAACAAACACAGCTGGAAGATTTAGGAAAAAGATATCTGAAGAGAATTTCGATCACTTTCTTCTGACGTTTGGACTCCAGAGGAAAATTGTGTCTATTAGGACCCGGCTGACATGAAATGGGCCCCTGTCTACCAATTGCTGACCATTAGCCGAGTTCTAGTTCACAGATATCCCTCCTCCTTCCTCCTCTGACCAGGACGTCCACCCAGCAGCTTATATTTTTCTATCAGGTCTTTTCATTTGACATTTACTGACAAGAACCATCTGAACTCACCTTCCAGGGCGTTTCATTCGACATTTACTGACAAGAACCGTCTGAACTCACCTTCCAGGGCGTTTCATTCAACATTTACTGACAAGAACTGTCTGAACTCACCTTCCAGGGCGTTTCATTCGACATTTACTGACAAGAACCGTCTGAACTCACCTTCCAGGGCGTTTCATTCAACATTTACTGACAAGAACCGTCTGATCTCACCTTCCAGGGTGTTTCATACAAAATTTACTGACAAGAAGCATCTGAACTCGCCTTCCATGGTGTTTCATTTGACATTTACTGACAAGAAGCGTCTGAACTCGCCTTCCATGGTGTTTCATTTGACATTTACTGACAAGAACCGTCTGAACTCACCTTCCAGGGCGTTTCATTCAACATTTACTGACAAGAACCGTCTGATCTCACCTTCCAGGGTGTTTCATACAAAATTTACTGACAAGAAGCATCTGAACTCGCCTTCCATGGTGTTTCATTTGACATTTACTGACAAGAAGCGTCTGAACTCGCCTTCCATGGTGTTTCATTTGACATTTACTGACAAGAAGCGTCTGAACTCACCTTCCAGGGCATTTCATTCAACATTTACTGACAAGAAGCGTCTGAACTCACCTTCCAGGGCGTTTCTGAAGCTGAGTCGGGACGTGTCGTTGTACGGCGGGGTGTCAAAGCTGCTGAGTTTCAGGATGTTCTCCACGTCTTGGAAGGAGGGCAGGTTGGGCGCAGAGGGCGTGGCTCCGGGCTTCCTATGGACTCTCTCCATTTTCTGTTCATAATCGGCCAATGGACAATATTCATCGGGGAAATTAAACCCGCTGCAGATCGCCTACAAAGAAAGTTCCAGACATTTCATCAAATGATCTCCGCATTTCAGGCACCAGGTGCTGAGCTTTTCCACCCATTTCTTAGAGAACATTTCCCAGAGTTCTGATAAGGGTTTGAGGAAACGAGTTCAGATGATTTATAGAATGTGTAACGGTCACCACCGTTTACGATTTCCCTTCCATCAGTCATGACAGCTCATCTGACACTCCACAATCCAGCAGACATCCAATTTCCCAGAATAACGAGACAAGCACAGCTCTGTTCTCTGGTCAAAATGTAAGACCCCGTATGGTATCTTAGCTTGCTTATATAAACACTACAACATATTACAGTAATCACAGGAACAAAGAACTCTCCACCCCCCTCATCACACACTGGGGGCTTCCATACAGATTTTAGAGAGACACTTCGGCGCCGGTCTATAACTAACATGACCTAATCACTACACCTGAGAAGTCACATTCCTTTATCAACAGAATTCAAACAAAACACCATCACACAATGATTTCCCCTCAATCCACATCTTTAGACAGACGGTCCGTCTCCGACAGAAAGGTATTCACACATCTGAGCTTCAATAGGCTTTACACAGTGTTATCACCCAATGAGAGGCCTTTCAGGAGCCAGCCTCATTTAACAACTCAATAGCCTGGGCTAACCATTGAAAGAGTCATTCTATTGGCCGGTAGGGTCAGAATAAACCAACACTTTGCGATATCTCCTGCAATATGAACTATCAGTAATGTCCCATCTCATGTAATTTATAATTAATATTTCTCAGTCACCCTATGCCCAAAAGGGGCACAGGGTGACCCTAGACACAAGAGTTATTAGTGACGCTGGCACAGGAGTACCCCCCATCCTTCAAAAGTCTCTGTTTGTCACGGGTCATTCCGTTACAGAATGTATTCGTAAATTTCTTCATATTGGACTAAAGTGTCCCCCTCCCCCCTTCACCGCTCACAGACCAGCCTGTATCCTCCTGGAGATCAGCTTGGTGCCAAGGCCCACCATTCAAATAACGGGCCACCCACCAAAGATGTTCTGCTCCAGTCATTGCAATGAAAGCACATCGCTCACTTCCACAAATAGCCACGCCCCCAACATGTTGGTTTAATCATGGGGAGATTGGTTACTGAAGGTTCTCTCAGAATAAATAGACACAGAAATACCCCATCCCAGGACAGCCCTGGACAGATTACTGGGCAGATCCCTAAACAGATTACTGGACAGATCCCTGGACAGATCCCAGGACAGATCCATGGACAGATCTCTGGACAGATTACTGGACAGATCCCTAGACAGATTACTGGATAGATTACTGGACAGATCCCTGGACAGATCCCTAGACAGATTACTGGACAGAGCCCAGGACAGATCCATGGACAGATTATTGGACAGAGCCCTGGACAGATCCCTCGACAGATTACTGGACAGATCCCTGGACAGATCTCTAGACAGATTACTGGACAGATTACTGGACAGATCCCTGGACAGAGCCCAGGACAGATTACTGGACAGAGCCCAGGACAGATCCATGAACAGATCTCTGGACAGATCCCTGGACAGAGCCCAGGACAGATCCATGGACAGATCTCTGGACAGATCCCTGGACAGATTACTGGACAGATTACTGGACAGATCTCTGGACATATCCCTGGACAGATCCATGGACAGATCCCTGGACAGATCCCTGGACAGAGCCCAGGACAGATTACTTGAGAGATTACTGGACAGATCCATGGACAGATCTCTGGACAGATCTCTGGACAGATCCATGGACAGATCTCTGGACAGATCCATGGACAGATTACTGGACAGATCCCTGGACAGAGCCCAGGACAGATCCATGGACAGATCTCTGGACAGATCCATGGACAGATCTCTGGACAGATCCATGGACAGATTACTGGACAGATCCCTGGACAGAGCCCAGGACAGATCCATGGACAGATCTCTGGACAGATCCCTGGATAGATCCCTGGACAGAGCCCAGGACAGATTACTGGACAGATCCCTGGACAGATCCATGGACAGATCTCTGGACAGATCCATGGACAGATTACTGGACAGAGCCCAGGACAGATCCATGGACAGATCTCTGGACAGATCCATGGACAGATCTCTGGACAGATCCATGGACAGATTAATTGACAGATCTCTGGACAGATCCATGGACAGATTAATGGACAAATCCCTGGGCAGAGCCCAGGACAGATCCATGGACAGATCTCTGGACAGATCCCTGGATAGATCCCTGGACAGAGCCCAGGACAGATTACTGGACAAATCCCTGGACAGAGCCCAGGAAAGAGCCCAGGACAGATCCCTGGACAGATCCCTGGACAGAGCCCAGGACAGATCCCTGGACAGATCCCTGAACAGAGCCCAGGACAGAGCCCAGGACAGATCCATGGACAGATCTTTGGACAGAGCCCAGGACAGATCCATGGACAGAGCCCAGGACAGATCCATGCACAGATCTTTGGACAGATCCCTGGACAGATCTCTGGACAGAGCCCAGGACAGAGCCCAGGACAGATCCATGGACAGATCTTTGGACAGATCCCTGGACAGATCCATGGACATAGCCCAGGAAAGAGCCCAGGACAGATCCCTGGACAGATCCCTGAACAGAGCCCAGGAAAGAGCCCAGGACAGAGCCCAGGACAGATCCATGCACAGATCTTTGGACAGATCCCTGGACAGATCTCTGGACAGAGCCCAGGACAGATCCATGGACAGATCTTTGGACAGATCCCTGGACAGATCCATGGACATAGCCCAGGAAAGAGCCCAGGACAGATCCCTGGACAGATCCCTGAACAGAGCCCAGGACAGAGCCCAGGACAGATCCATGGACAGATCTTTGGACAGATCCCTGGACAGATCCATGGACATAGCCCAGGAAAGAGCCCAGGACAGATCCCTGGACAGATCCCTGGACAGATCCCTGGACACACCACTCACAACAATTAGATAACAAGTATTGAGAATCTGTATGCAGAACATGGACGTCAATGTAACAGTTGGATGGGACATCACTATTACACAAGGGAAGATTTTATTTGTATTGTTACCTATTTGCGGTTGACACTTTTAATCTTTTATTGTTGAATAAAGATTATTTTTATAAGTGGGATGCATTGAGGATGCTGAGCCATTGGTCTACGTCAAGTATGTCCAAAGTCCGGCCTGGGGGCCAATTGCGGCCCGCGTTCCGGTTTAATGCGGCCCCCCTGGTGATTTGGATTATCCTCATCCTTAGACTCCTGACCACACACAGAATTCTTGTTGGGCCGTGTATTAGTTGATTTGCATTTATTTTAATGGTTCAAAAAATGTCAGGCAAAATGATCGGCCCTCACCCATGTTCACTTCATACAATCACGCCCTCTTTGAAAAAAGTTTGGACACCCCTGGTCTACGTCTTTGCGCTAAGTCATGAACACCGGCAGATTATTATATTACTCCCAAGCTTTCTTGAATATTTTTAAGGGTCAGTTTTAGGATGGGGCATGGCTGTGTCTAATTTAGCACTCTGATAGTACATAAAGTGGTTCTAAAGGCTCAAGGTTTATTACCCTAATGCTTTCTCTGCCTCTGTGCTGCAGGTTCCCCACCTCCCCTATACTTACCTGAGTCTGATCTCCTTCCGGCTCTGTGCTGCAGGATCCCCACCTCCCTATAATTACCTGAGCCCGATCTCCATCCAGCTCTGTGCCACAAGATCCCCAGCCCCCCTATCCTTACCTGAGCCTGTTCTCCATCCAGCTCTGTGCCGTAGGATCCCCAGCCCCCCTATACTTACCAAAGCCAGATCTCCGTCCATCTCTGTGCTGCAGGATCCCCAGCCCCCCTATACTTGCCAAAGCCCGATCTCTATCCAGCTCTGTGCTGCATGATCCCCAGCCCCCTATAATTACCTGAGCCTGATTTCCATCCAGCTCTGTGCTGCAGGATCCCCAGCCCCCCTATTCTTACCTGAGTCTGATCTCCATCCGGCTCTGTGCCGCACAATCCCCAGCCCCCTATACTTACCTGAGCCCGATCTCCATCCAGCTCTGTGCCGCTGAATCCCCAGCCCCCCTATACTTGCCAAAGCCCGATCTCCATCCATCTCTGTGCTGCAGGATCCCCAGCCCCCCTATACTTGCCAAAGCCCGATCTCCATCCATCTCTGTGCTGCAGGATCCCCAGCCCCCCTATACTTGCCAAAGCCCGATCTCCATCCAGCTCTGTGCTGCAGGATCCCCAGCCCCCCTATACTTACCTGAGCCTGATTTCAATCCAGCACTGTGCTGCAGAATCCCCACCTCCCCTATACTTGCCAAAGCCCGATCTCCATCCAGCTCTGTGTTGCAGGATCCCCAGCCCCCCTATACTTACCCGAGCCTGATTTCCATCCAGCTCTGTGCCGCGGGATCCTCAGCCCCCCTATACTTAACTGAGTCTGATCTCCATCCGGCTCTGTGCCGCAAGATCCCCAGCCCCCCTATACTTACCTGAGCCCGATCACCATCCAGCTCTGTGCTGCAGGATCCCCAGCCCCCTATACTTACCTAAGCCTGATCTCCATCCAGCTCTGTGCTGCAGGATCCCCAGCCCCCCTATACTTACCAAAGCCCAATCTCCATCCAGCTCTGTGCTGCAGGTTCCCCAGCCCCCTATACTTATACTTACCTGAGCCTGATCTCCATCCAGCTCTGTGCCATGGGATCCTCAGCCCCCCTATACTTACCTGAGCCTGCTCTCCATACAGCTCTGTGCCGCAGGATCCCCAGCCCCCCTATACTTACCTGAACCCACTCTCCATCCAGCTTTGTGCCCAAGAGCAGCGGTGCTCTCCATTCCCACCCTCATCACAGGGAAGATTGATAGCAGTGGGCACCATTGCAGTAGCAGGTGGCGGGGCCGAGCCATGCTGTCTGTGTCTATAGAGGATTGGGGTTGCTCTGTGCCTAAGTCTCTCTCTTATCTAAGTATCACATGTTTATTATATAAAAAAATAAAAAAGTTTACAATCACTTTAAACTTCTTCCTCTTCAGTAGTCACTATCCCCATGATTAAGCTGTGTTGAAGGTGAAACTTGTTGAGGGCGTGGCTTTGGGAAGGAGTGAGCAGTGCGCTGTCATTGCGATCTTGGCTGGAACTTCTTTAGTGATTATTTGGATTGTGGATGAACTTCCACCATTACAGTGCAGGTATGTTGGCAGACAACTTACCTTCCAGAAAGAGAAGTGGGAATATGGGTTTAGGACCCCCTGAGCATCATTGGTGCCCAGCAGTTCATCTGTACAGATGGAGCAGTTCTTCTCTCCCCGCCAGTCATAATATGGAATAGCGAAATCTTCATCTCCCGTCATCAGCTGAATTTGTCTCTCCAGGAAGAGGAGATTGAGGCGATGCCACCCTGGAAATGCTGGGCCTTGGTGGGCAAAGTTTTTATTAGGGTTAAATGTACCATTTATAAGGATGGCTTTCATGGAATAATAATGCATCCACACAAAGACATCATAGAGAGAGGCATCTACAAAGCGGTAAGTCTCCCGGTGGAAGCGGTCTCCGGTGCTCAGGACAACAAAGTCACTGCATTTGGTGGTCTTTGCTAGAGCCAAGTAACTGAATAATCTTTTCTGCTCTAGAAAGGTCAGTTCCCGGAGCTCCCGCCGCACCACCACTTTTTTCCGGTCACATTTCTCTCCATGATGGCCAAATTTACAGTCTCCACAGTCAAAGCCGCTGTAGTTTCCATGGCACTCACACGTATTTTCATAGTAGTACCTTGGCCAGTCTAGACGATCATCGTTATTCAGGGGAATCTTATTTCCATATAAAGTCGACCAGTTTCTACATCTTCCTCGGCCTGACAAAGAACCGCACAGGCTTTTGTCCCTCCAAAGAGGACAGCAAGTCTTGGTGTGAAAGGCGGCTTCCGTAGAGCAGACTCGTGGGAACTGTCCGTCCACAGCAGAGAGGCAGAACGCCAGGAGGACGAGGAGGATCACCATGACTTCCTATGGATGGAGGACAAAGATTATCTAAGGGTCAAAGTCTACAAGTATCTCTAATGGCAGATAATATTAGTGTGACAGGCTCACCCGGGACATCCCCGGACCCTCTCATGTCTAAAATCATCCTATGTCCACTAGGGGCATAGGATGACTGAGGAATGATATCTTGGACTACCTGAGATGGGATTATTATGTAATTATTATTCACAATATATTCCTGGATATCTGTAAAGAACTATTTACTGTTTGTTGATTCTGAACTCAACGGGTTAATTGTAAGAGTGACTCTTGTAATAGAATGTATAAATAACTGACTTTATTTTTAAGTAGAAATTAACTTCTCTATATGTGTTTTGACATACTTACTGTACATTAGCTAACAGTTTGCATAGAGTCACACCCTGCTTCTGCTGAGTCATTGTGGTTAAATTCATGGAACAGCCTGATTGTATAAGCAAAGTCATCTTTTAGCCATTGTTAAAACTAAATTCAGCTGGTTTAAATCTTGATAAGAAAATACTAAGTTTGTATGAAATCTACAGACATATGCAATAATATGCAGCCCATCCTATTTTTCTTCTGCATATAAGTCCCTCTGAGAGAATAAACTTTAGAGATCTAATGAACACTCAAATGCTTTCTTGTGTCTCATTGTGATTTCTCACGGAATTCCGGGGGTTACTGAAATGTATCCTGCATTTACCTGAAGTACACCTGGGTGGCGGTATTACCTTTAACAACTCTTTCATACTGTTGGGACACATACTGTTAGATGCTAATGCCCTCACCTCCAGCCATCTGTCTGTTCTCTGTGCTAATTGACCCTGATATTGTGTGAAGATGTCCTGTGTTTACACTTATGATAATGTGGATTGTATAGCAGGTGAGCGAAGAGACGGGATGTCTACCCTGAAAGGTTATATCTCGGAGTCACCTCGTCTGGGTAAATGATTAGTTAATTAGCTCATGTTAATTTATGTTCTGTTACCTCCTCTTTAAACTGTATATAAGGCTGTATTCTTGGTTCTATTAAACACTCCATGTTCAGCACACAGACAAGTCTCGTCTCGTTGTGTGTTGTGAGCAGCTGGAATATCCAATATCCATATCCAGACTGATAGGAAGCGGTATATGATGGAAGCACTCAAGCGGAGTGTGGGACGTTCTAATACAAATAGTAACTCCAAAGGAAGGCCAATAGCTTGTACCATTCATCAGGTATATAGAGTGGGGGAAGAGGGTCAGCCGCTACTAAACTTGTGCATTGCAGCGTCACTTATATCTGAATAACACAAAGTGTTAATAGTTAACCACTTCCTGTCCTCAGCCGTTTATAAACAGCCTAAGAATGAAGCGGTTATACCGGGATCAAGGTGAAGGTTACAACCATGATCTCGCTATCTTTTCAGCAGACGATTCCTTACAATGTAAAAGTAATCTGAGCGTCGGTTTTACTTTTAGACTCCTTTCACACGTTTTCAGGTGTTTTAGCGCTAAAAGTAGCACCTGTAAAGCACCTGGAAAACGCCTCCCATGCCATCCCAGTGGGAAAACCGGAGTGCTAAACAACGGTAAAGCGCCACTAAAACTAGCGTCACTTCACCACTGACGCCAACACCGCCCCTGTGTGAAAGTACCGGTACAGGCGGGGGAAGGGGATCCCAATCGGGGAGCCTGGTAGGGATGTGACTGGAGAGGATCTGATGTTGTTCCTCCCACTGAATGACACCAGAAACCGGAAGCGGTGCAAATAGTGGCGGCTGGTGTTTTTTCTTTTGGGGTGGTGTCTTGTCACATTCGGCTCCCCATCACAGAATGCCCCGGAAGTGACGTTCTGTCGCCGCCATCTTGTTACACCCCACACTCCTGCACAGTAATGATAGAGTGTGAAGGGGGAAGCGGACATCTTGTTACACCCATCTGAGTTTTACATTTCACACTTATTTTCAACACAAAACTGAGCTTATTTGCTTAATTACAGTGTTTGGAAATCCGACGGACTGTTTACATGTTACATTTTTAAAGCAGCGGCAAACCTGCTGACCTCACATGGCTGCTAATGCGACAGAACACCTCTGATTGTCACATTTAAAGCGGAGGTTTACTTACCGTTGTAGAGAGCGATCTTCTCCGCCACTTCCGGGTATGGGCTGCAGGACTGGGCGTTCCTTCTTGATTGACAGTCTTCCGAGAGGCTTCCGACGGTCGCATCCATCGCGTCACGATTTTCCAAAAGTAGCCGAACGTCGGTGCGCAGGCGCAGTATAGAGCCGCACCGACGTTCGGCTTCTTTCGGCTACTCGTGACGCGATGGATGCGACCGTCGGAAGCCTGTCAATCAAGAAGGAACGCCCAGTCCCACAGCCCATACCCGGAAGCGACGGAGAAGATCGCTCTCTACAACGGTAAGTAATGCTCGGATTTTAGGGTTAGGGTTAGGGTTAGGGTTAGGGTTAGGGTTAGTGTTAGGGTTAGTGTTAGGGTTAGGGTTAGGGTTAGTGTTAGGGTTAGTGTTAGGGTTAGGGTTAGGGTTAGTGTTAGGGTTAGGGTTAGTGTTATGGTAAGGGTTAGTGTTAGGGTTAGGGTTAGGGTTAGTGTTAGGGTTAGGGTTATATGGGGTTAGGGTTAGTGTTAGGGTTAGGGTTAGGGATGTCAATAAGGGTTAGGGTTAGGGTTAGTGTTAGGGTTAGGGTTAGGGTTAGTGTTAGGGTTAGGGTTAGTGTTATGGTTAGTGTTAGGGTTAGTGTTAGGGTTAGTGTTAGGGTTAGGGTTAGTGTTAGGGTTAGTGTTAGTGTTAGGGTTAGTGTTAGGGTTAGTGTTAGGGTTAGGGTTCGGGTTAGTGTTAGGGTTAGTGTTAGGGTTATGGTTAGTGTTAGGGTTATGGTTAGTGTTAGGGTTAGTGTTAGGGTTAGTGTTAGGGTTAGTGTTAGGGTTAGTGTTAGTGTTAGGGTTAGTGTTAGGGTTAGTGTTAGGGTTAGGGTTAGGGTTAGGGTTAGGGTTAGGGTTGGGGTTAGGGTTAGGGTTAGTGTTAGGGTTAGTGTTAGGGTTAGGGTTAGGGCTAGTGTTAGGGTTAGGGTTAGTGTTAGGGTTAGGGTTGGTGTTAGGGTTAGTGTTAGGGTTAGTGTTAGGGTTAGTGTTAGGGTTAGGGTTAGTGTTAGGGTTAGGGTTAGGGTTATATGGGGTTAGAGTTAGTGTTATGGTTAGGGTTAGGGTTAGGGTTAGGGTTAGGGTTAGGGTTAGGGTTAGGGTTAGTGTTATATGGGGTTAGGGTTAGTGTTAGGGTTAGGGTTAGTGTTAGGGTTAGGGTTAGGGTTAGGGTTATATGGGGTTAGGGTTAGTGTTAGGGTTAGGGTTATATGGGGTTAGGGTTAGGGTTAGTGTTAGGGTTAGGGTTAGTATTAGGGTTAGGGTTAGTGTTAGGGTTAGTGTTAGGGTTAGTGTTAGGGTTAGTGTTAGGGTTAGTGTTAGGGTTAGGGTTAGTGTTAGGGTTAGGGTTAGTGTTAGGGTTAGTGTTAGGGTTAGGGTTCGGGTTAGTGTTAGGGTTAGTGTTAGGGTTACGGTTAGTGTTAGGGTTAGGGCTAGTGTTAGGGTTAGTGTTAGGGTTAGGGTTAGTGTTAGGGTTAGTGTTAGGGTTAGTGTTAGGGTTAGGGTTAGTGTTAGGGTTAGTGTTAGGGTTAGTGTTAGGGTTAGTGTTAGGGTTAGGGTTAGTGTTAGGGTTATATGGGGTTAGTGTTATGGTTAGGGTTAGTGTTAGGGTTAGGGTTATATGGGGTTAGGGTTAGTGTTAGGGTTAGGGTTAGGGTTAGTATTAGGGTTAGGGTTAGTGTAAGGGTTAGTGTTAGGGTTAGTGTTAGGGTTAGGGTTAGTGTTAGGGTTAGTGTTAGGGTTAGTGTTAGGGTTAGTGTTAGGGTTAGGGTTCGGGTTAGTGTTAGGGTTAGTGTTAGGGTTACGGTTAGTGTTAGGGTTAGGGCTAGTGTTAGGGTTAGTGTTAGGGTTAGGGTTAGTGTTAGGGTTAGTGTTAGGGTTAGGGTTATAGTTAGGGTTAGTGTTAGGGTTAGGGTTAGTGTTAGGGTTAGTGTTAGGGTTAGTGTTAGGGTTAGTGTTAGGGTTAGGGTTAGTGTTAGGGTTAGTGTTAGGGTTAGGGTTAGTGTTAGGGTTAGTGTTAGGGTTAGGGTTAGTGTTAGGGTTAGTGTTAGGGTTATATGGGGTTAGTGTTATGGTTAGGGTTAGTGTTAGGGTTAGGGTTATATGGGGTTAGGGTTAGTGTTAGGGTTAGGGTTAGGGTTATGGATGCAAATCAGGGTTAGGGTTAGGGTTAGGGTTAGGGTTAGGGTTAGTGTTAGGGTTAGGGTTATGGACGCCAATCTTAGCCCTAGTGTTAGGGTTAGGGTTAGGGTTATATGGGGTTAGGGTTAGTGTTAGGGTTAGTGTTAGGGTTAGGGTTATGGACGCCAATCCTAGCCCTAGTGTTAGGGTTAGGGTTAGGGTTATGGACGCCAATCCTAGCCCTAGTGTTAGGGTTAGGGTTAGGGTTAGGGTTAGTGTTAGGGTTAGTGTTAGGGTTAGTGTTAGGGTTAGTGTTAGGGTTAGTGTTAGGGTTAGGGCTAGTGTTAGGGTTAGTGTTAGGGTTAGGGTTAGGGTTATGGATGCCAATCCTAGCCCTAGGGTTAGGGTTAGGGTTAGTTTTAGGGTTAGTGTTAGGGTTAGTGTTAGGGTTAGTGTTAGGGTTAGTGTTAGGGTTAGTGTTAGGGTTAGTGTTAGGGTTAGGGCTAGTGTTAGGGTTAGTGTTAGGGTTAGGGTTATGGACGCCAATCCTAGGGTTAGGGTTAGGGTTAGGGTTAGGGTTAGTGTTAGTGTTAGGGTTAGGGTTAGGGTTAGTGTTAGGGTTAGGGTTATGGACGCCAATCCTAGCCCTAGTCAGTGTCTGGATGATTTCCAAAAATACTGGAAAATTGACCAGTAAGGCAGAACTCTAATCTCGGAAAGATTGTATTCTGAATGGCCACTCAGACCCCTCAATGTCAGCCAACAAGACAACTTAGGGGTTCCCCATATCAATGGATTAACAAATAGAAATAGAAATAGGGCTTGTTAATGTACCAAGAATATATCATCGTCATCTGAGGTGGCTTCCTGCTAAGAAGATTTTATTGAAGAATCCACCATAACGGCAAGAACTGCAGTAAGGTGGGACATAGCAGGGACACGACAGGGACACAGCAGGGACACAGGAGGGACAAGACAGGGACACAACAGGGACACAGCAGGAACACGACAGGAACACAGCAGGGACAAGACAGGAACACGGCAGGAACACAGCAGGGACACAGCAGGAACACGGCAGGGACACAGCAGGGACAAGACAGGGACACAGCAGGGACACGGCAGGAACACGACACGGACACAGCAGGGACACAGCAGGAACACGACAGGGACACAGCAGGAACACGGCAGGGACACAGCAGGGACACAGCAGGGACACGGCAGGAACACGGCAGGGACACGGCAGGGACACAGCAGGGACACGACAGGGACACAGCAGGAACACGGCAGGGACACAGCAGGGACAAGACAGGGACACAGCAGGAACATGGCAGGAACACGACAGGAACACGGCAGGGACACAGCAGGAACACGGCAGGGACACAGCAGGGACATGGCAGGGACATGGCAGGGACACAGCAGGAACACGGCAGGGACACAGCAGGGACATGGCAGGGACATGGCAGGGACACAGCAGGGACACGGCAGGAACACGACACGGACACAGCAGGGACACAGCAGGAACACGACAGGGACACAGCAGGAACACGGCAGGGTGGTGGTATGGAAAGAAACTCTTCATAATGAGACTTGCCAAAATGTATACACAATGGTGTTTGATCTTTCACTTACAGGTAGAATCAGTGGGTTGAGATTCACCACCGCGGTGTCCGGTCATATTCCGTCACACCCTCTCCCCCTGCCAGCTTGCGGACACATTCCCTCCCATTCTATCACATACACCAGGAAAATTAGGCGGCGGCGAGGCCCATGAAAGCGCGAGGCCTTAGGCGACAGCCTTCTTTGCCTAATTAGAGAGCCGCCTCTGTCTGTGCCCAGTTCACCACTCAGATTGAAGGCTATGGCATTGATAAAATACATTTTGTAATATATTAGATAAATGAGTAAACATGAAAAGTCCCGAAAGCTAAAACAAATTTATGGGATATTTTCTCTCCAACATCTATAAAAAAATGAAAGGTCCCCATTGGACGGCCCGACCTTCCAAGTCCCTGGAAGATATTGCAGTGTTACAGGTTCGTACTATCTTCAATAATGTTTTGTCTAAAGACCACTTTATATCACTGCTGAACCCCTACCCCTATTATTACCCCTACCCCCTACCCCTACCCCTATCACTACCCCTATCCCTACCCCTATTATTACCCCTACCCCTATCATTACCCCTACCCCTACCCCCTACCCCTATCCCTACCCCTACCCCTATCATTACCCCTACCCCTACCCCCTACCCCTATCCCTACCCCCTATCCCTACCCCTATCATTACCCCTACCCCTACCCCCTACCCCTATCACTACCCCTACCCCTATCATTACCCCTACCCCTACCCCCTACCCCTATCACTACCCCTACCCCTATCATTACCCCTATCCCTACCCCTATCCCTATCATTACCCCTACCCCTATCCCTACCCCTACCCTTATCATTACCCCTATCCCTACCCCTACCCCTATCCCTACCCCTATCATTACCCCTATCCCTACCCCTATCCCTATCATTACCCCTACCCCTATCCCTACCCCTACCCTTATCATTACCCCTATCCCTACCCCTACCCCTATCCCTACCCCCTATCCCTACCCCTATCATTACCCCTATCCCTACCCCTATCCCTATCATTACCCCTACCCCTATCCCTGTCCCTACCCCTACCCTTATCATTACCCCTATCCCTACCCCTACGCCTACCCCCTACCCCTATCCCTACCCCTACCCCTATCATTACCCCTACCCCTATCCTTATCATTACCCCTATCCCTACCCCTATCCCTATTATTACCCCTATCCCTATCCCTACCCCTATCACTACCCCCTACCCCTACCCCTATCATTACCCCTACCCCTATCTTTACCCCTACCCCTTGCCCTACCCCTACCCCTATCATTACCCCTATCCCTATCATTACCCCTACCCCTATCATTACCCCTATCCCTATCATTACCCCTACCCCTATCATTACCCCTACCCCTTCCCCTACCCCTATCCCTATCATTACCCCTATCACTACCCCTATCCCTACCCCTATCATTACCCCTACCCCTATCATTACCCCTACCCCTTCCCCTACCCCTACCCCTATCATTAACCCTAACCCTATCATTACCCCTACCCCTATCATTACCCCTACCCCTTCCCCTACCCCTATCCCTACCCCTATCATTACCCCTATCCCTATCATTACCCCTACCCCTATCATTACCCCTACCCCTACCCCTATCATTACCCCTATCCCTATCATTACCCCTACCCCTTCCCCTACCCCTATCCTTACCCATATCATTACCCCTATCCCTATCATTACCCCTATCCCTACCCCTACCCCTATCATTACCCCTACCCCTATCATTACCCCTACCCCTTCCCCTACCCCTATCCCTACCCCTATCATTACCCCTATCCCTACCCCTATCATTACCCCTATCCCTATCATTACCCCTACCCCTATCATTACCCCTACCCCTTCCCCTACCCCTATCCCTACCCTTATCATTACCCCTATCACTACCCCTATCCCTACCCCTACCCCTATCATTACCCCTATCCCTATCATTACCCCTATCATTACCCCTATCCCTATCATTACCCCTATCCCTACCCCTACCCCCTACCCCTATCATTACCCCTATCATTACCCCTACCCCTCTCCCTACCCCTACCCCTACCCCTATCATTACCCCTACCCCTATCCTTATCATTACCCCTATCCCTACCCCTACCCCCTACCCCTATCATTACCCCTACCCCTATCCTTATCATTACCCCTATCCCTACCCCTATCCCTATTATTACCCCTACCCCTACCCCTATCCCTACCCCTACCCCCCTATCCCCTATCCCTACCCCTATCCCTACCCCTATCCCTACCCCTATCATTACCCCTACCCCTATCCCTATCCCTACCCCTACCCCTATCATTACCCTTATCCCTACCCATACCCCTACCCCTATCCCTACCCCTACCCCTATCATTACCCCTATCCCTACCCCTACCCCTATCATTACCCCTATCCCTACCCCTATCATTACCCCTATTCCTATCATTACCCCTATCCCTATCATTACCCCTATCCCTACCCCTACCCCTATCATTACCCCTACCCCTATCATTACCCCTATCCCTATCCCTACCCCTATCATTACCCCCTACCCCTATCCTTACCCCTATCATTACCCCTATCCCTACCCCCTACCCCTATCCCTATCCCTACCCCTACCCCTACCCCTATCCCTACCCCCTACCCCTATCCCTACCCCTATCATTACCCCTATCCCTATCATTACCCCTATCCCTACCCCTATCCCTACCCCTACCCCTATCCCTACCCCTATCATTACCCCTACCATTACCCCTATCATTACCCCTATCCCTATCATTACCCCTATCCCTACCCCTACCCCTATCCCTACCCCCTACCCCTATCATTACCCCTATCCCTACCCCTATCATTACCCCCATCCCTATCCCTACCCCTATCATTACCCCTATCCCTACCCCTATCATTACCCCTATCCCTACCCCTATCCCTACCCCTACCCCTATCATTACCCCTATCATTACCCCTACCCCTATCCCTACCCCTATCATTACCCCTACCCCTATCCCTACCCTTACCCCTATCCCTACCCCTATCCCTACCCCTATCATTACCTCTATCCCTACTCCTATCATTACCCCTATCCCTATCCCTATCATTACCCCTATCCCTATCCCTACCCCTATCCCTATCCCTACCCCTATCATTACCCCTACCCCTATCATTACCCCTACCCCTATCCCTACCCCTATCATTACCCCTATCCTTATCATTACCCCTACCCCTATCATTACCCCTATCCCTACCCCTATCATTACCCCTATCCCTACCCCTACCCCTACCCCTATCATTACCTCTATCCCTACCCCTATCATTACCCCTACCCTTATCATTACCCCTACCCCTATCCCTATCCCTATCCCTACCCCTACCCCTATCATTACCCCTATCCCTATCATTACCCCTATCCCTACCCCTACCCCTATCATTACCCCTACCCCTATCATTACCCCTATCCCTAACCCCTACCCCTATCATTACCCCTATCCCTACCCCCTACCCCTATCCCTACCCCTATCATTACCCCTATCCCTACCCCTACCCCTATCATTACCCCTATCCCTATCATTACCCCTACCCCTATCCCTATCCCTACCCCTATCATTACCCCTATCCCTACCCATACCCCTATCCCTACCCCTACCCCTATCATTACCCCTATCCCTATCATTACCCCTATCCCTACCCCTATCCCTATCCCTATCATTACCCCTATCCCTACCCCTATCATTACCCCTATCCCTATCATTACCCCTATCCCTACCCCTACCCCTATCATTACCCCTACCCCTATCATTACCCCTATCCCTATCATTACCCCCTACCCCTATCCTTACCCCTATCCCTACCCCCTACCCCTATCCCTACCCCTACCCCTATCCCTACCCCTATCCCTACCCCCTACCCCTATCCCTACCCCCTACCCCTACCCCTATCCCTACCCCTATCATTACCCCTATCCCTACCCCTACCCCTATCATTACCCCTATCCCTACCCCTACCCCTATCATTACCCCTACCCCTATCCTTACCCCTATCATTACCCCTATCCCTACCCCCACCCCTATCCCTATCATTACCCCTATCCCTACCCCCACCCCTATCCCTATCATTACCCCTATCCCTTCCTCTATCCCTACCCCTTTCCCCAACCGTTCTTCTTTCCCTACCCCTACCCCTTCCTCTATCATTACCTCTACCTCTATCCCTATCCCTACTTCTACCTTTTTCCCTACCCCTTCCTCTATCCCTAGTCCTAGCCCTAGCCCTACCCCTTTCCCCACCGGTTCTTCTTTCCCTACCCCTTCCTCTATCCCTACTGCTACCTCTATCCATACCCCTACCCTTATCCCTATCCCTACCCCTACTTCTACCCCTTTCCCTACCCCTCCCTCTATCCCTAGTCCTAGCCCCACCCCTATGCCTTGCACATAATAAACATCAGAAAAAAAACACATTTAGGGACCATTGCAGGGGACTTATACAAATGAAACGTATCTGATCGTCAAAAACCCTTAAAGTGACGAAAAAATTAAAAAAGAGATCCACTCATTATACCTGCAAGCTCTTGATGGACCTTCGAGCCTCTGCAATCCTTTTGTCAGAAGATAACAATGGTGAGACACTTGAATTTATAAGATGTTGGACTGGGAGGTGCCGGGTGTGTCCAAAGTTGCCCACCACCTCTAAGAAGCAGAGGGAACATTGGGAAATCTAATTATGAGGAACAAGCCCATTTCAGAGAGTTATTGCTTTACAGAAATTTCACTTCAAACGCTTTTCTCGGGACACTTAAATCAGATGAAAGTTTGGATTTGCCGGATTATCTTTGTGTTTTTATGGTGTGAAGGTGTCTTTGATTGGTTTAATGTGCGCCGTGACGCTCCAATTATATGAGGGAAAGCCTTGTTCCCGTGTTTTATGGCTTCTCAGGGATTACTGTTTTATTGGAAGGAAACTGAATCTCTTCCATTTTACAGACCTTCCATCTCAGCACAGAAATCCAAGATGACTTTTACTTCCTTTGTATCCATAAAATAGAAGAAAATTGATTCCTTCCCTATCCATATGTCCTCCACAAATGACTAGCGGATATAATATAAAATCCAGTTAGGAGAAGGAATTTTCCGCAGGATAGCACTTCATTCCCAGGTATCTGGACTATTATGTGTAGAGCTAATCAATCATGTACCTTACGGCTGAGCCTGACGTTCAGAGGGAGGTCTCTCGTACAACCCTGGCTCGGGGACCACTGATGCTACGACAATGGCCACGAGAGTGCGGTGAAGAATGAGTGCCTGTGTAGTCTACTGCTGGAAGTATTGATGCGAAGCAGGTGCGTGGGCCAGATATCTGGAACTAGCAGATGTCAGCAGGAACAGCAGGCCCTGGGCTGGTGGGCAGCAGACAGCAGTAGACAGCAGCTGATAGCAGGAGCAGGAAGACCGGATGGCCCAGGGTTTTTTTGCCTTCCTCTGGACCAAGGATTGCTGAGAGCGAGGATTCCCTGAATCCTCTCTCACCAAACACCCGCACCCCCCCCTCACGGTGACTGGCAACAATGGTTAAATTGCGATACTCTGCGGAAACCATTTGGGGTCTGAGACAATTCGCAACAATATTACCTGCCGTCACCACAAAAGCCTTAAAATCGGATCAACTTTTGAGAATCGATCGACGATCGATCATCAAAAATTTCAACCATTCAACACAGCTCAAGCACATATCATGTGCGTTGCTTAACACTAGATCGGCAGTTAAACACCGCTCAGAAATCCATGATTTCTTACTACAAAACGATCTAGACTGCCTCTTTATTACAGAAAGTTGGCTGTCAGACGACTGCAACACCATTCTCGGAGAATTGGTGCCAGAAAATTATCGCATCCTAACGGAAAATAGAATAGGGCAAAGAGGAGGAGGCCTGGCGGTGATTCATAAGTCGCATATTGCAATCACTAAACCGGTCCTTCAAAATCCTCTACCTTTTATGGAAACCCTTACGCTTCAACTTCAAGCTCACTCTCAGGAGACCGTTCACATTCTCCTCTGCTACAGGCCCCCTGGGCCCAAATCGCAGTTGATTCCAGCATTAACGGAGTTCATTTCCACTTACTCCCTTAACAGCAATCATCTTTTGCTGCTCGGGGATTTCAATTTGTGGGCCAACTCCTCACAGGATCCCATCGCGGAGGCCTGCATCGACCACCTGGAAGGATTAGGACTTCAGCAACTTGTATGCGGTCCCACGCATGCCTCAGGTCACACACTCGACCTAATTTTCAGACAAAATCTGAAAATAAACATTTTGGGAAATGAACCTTTGCCATGGACAGACCACCATGCAATTAGCTTCATAATTCCCAGAACTTCACTAGTCATGAAAGTACCCAAGCCGGTGACAACACACTGGGCTAGATCTCAGAAGAAGCTCCACTCGGAACTCTTCAGATCTACCCTGGGAAACCGAATTGGGGCTATTCCTCCTCAGCTAGCAGCCTCAGATACTTTGGATGCCATAAATGCAGCTCTGCTACAGTCAGCCGACTTAGCAGCACCAAAGCGCAAACTCCGCAGCCGGGCAAAAAAGTCCAGCTGGTTCAATAACCAGCTGTCGCTATTGAAGCAAGAGCGCAGAAGGGCGGAAGCCGCCTGGAAAAGAAGTCCTTCAGAAGACCGCCTCAACTTCTACAAAGCAGTAACAACACGATATCACAAGGAAATTTTCAAAGCCAAAAAACTGCACTTTTCTATGGTAATTAACAGCGCAAGGAATCGCCCACGCGAACTCTTCAGGATGGTCACCCAGACCATGAATCCGGGATGTCTTGAAGTTCCCACTTCAGACACCCAAGAGTTCTGCAATGAACTATCGGATTTCTTCATCAACAAAATTGAAAAAATTCGGGTAAGTATTCGGCAAAACAATACTCCACTCAGCCCCCTCTTCAATCAATACACCGACAGAAAGCCTCTACAATCAACTAAGTTCACTTTGGAACCCATCTCCATCGATACCACAAAAAAATTCATTGGTGCACTGCGCAACAGCACAGCACCCAATGACATCATTCCCACCAAGCTACTGAAGGAATGTGCCGACATCCTGGCGCCTCCGATCACGCAGCTTATAAATCAGTCATTTAAGGAAGGCATAGTGCCTTCCCTGCTGAAAGAGGGCACAATCCTGCCGATCTTGAAAAAACCTAATTTGGATCCTATGGACCCAACTCACCGCCGTCCCATAACAGGTCTAAATGCTCTGTCCAAGATAATGGAGAAAGTGGTGGTAAATCAGCTGCAACAGCATCTGGACACCCACAACCTACTCGATCCATTTCAATCCGGGTTCCGTCCCGGACACGGTACAGAAACGGCCTTACTGAAAATATGGGACGATGCGCTCGAGGCCGCAGACGAAGGAGAATCGTGTCTCCTGGTTCTGCTGGACCTAAGCGCAGCTTTTGACACAGTAGACCATAAATTGCTACTGAGACGACTAACAGAAGTCGCCGGAGTCTCAGAAGATGCCTTACCATGGTTCTCCTCTTTTCTCGGAAACCGATTACAAACAGTGAAACTGGGATCCTTCACCTCAGAAAAACGCACGGTGCCATGTGGGGTCCCCCAAGGATCCCCCCTATCACCGGTGCTGTTTAATATCTATCTTCGTCCTCTCTTTGATATTATCGGTAGCCAAGAACTACTCTATCACTCTTATGCAGACGACACGCAGTTGTATTTTCGCATCTGCCATAAAAAGGATCATCATCTCAGATTAGAGAAATGTCTCTCTTCAATAGAAAACTGGATGACTAAGAGTTATCTCAAACTCAATAGCGCTAAAACTGAACTCTTTATCTTCGATGCCAGTTTGAAGAAACAACCGACAACAAACTGGACACCATCTCCCATCCTGGGACAAATCATCTCCCCTAGCTCCAAAGTCAAAAGTCTGGGAGTCACGTTTGACACCTTCATGACAATGGACGCACAAATAGGGTCAGTAGTCAGCGGGGCGCACCATTTGATGCGCCTACTACGCAGACTGATTCCATTTATCCCCAAAGAAGACGTAGCAGTCGTGGTGGGAACAATCGTGAATTCCAGACTGGACTATGCAAATGCCCTTTATCTCGGGCTACCCAAGTACCAAATCGCTCGTCTTCAAGTCGTACAGAATACGGCCGCTAGACTGGTGACTGGGAAAAAATCTTGGGAATCAATCTCACCTTCATTGAGATCCCTTCACTGGCTGCCAGTGAAAGACAGAATTGCATTTAAAGCACTCTGCCTGACACATAAGTGCATCCATGGGAAGGCTCCTAGATATCTATGCGACAAGATCAAACCGCACAATTGCAACCGCATTCTGCGATCCACCGACCAAAATCTGGTCAAGGTTCCTAAAACCAAATACAAGTCCAAAGGAGAAAGAAGGTTTGCTTTCCAGGGCCCCAGGCTTTGGAATGCTTTACCAACCAGCATTCGGTTGGAGCAAAACCACCTGTCCTTCAGAAGGCAGATCAAAACCCTGCTTTTCTGATAGGCATGAGACACAAACAACAAGCGCCCAGAGGCGATTCAGTTCGCATGTGCCGCGCTATATAAATTTTTTCATTCATTCATTCATTCAGTAGAGGAAGCTCCAGTGAGAGCAAGGCGACAATGGTCACGAGAGTGCGGTGAGGAATGAGTGCCCGTGTAGTCTTCTGCTGGAAGTATTGATGCGAAGCAGGTGCGTGGGCCAGATATCTGGAACCGCAGATAACAGCAGGAACAGCAGGCCCTGGGCTGGTGGGCAGCAGACAGCAGTAGACAGCAGCTGATAGCAGGAGCAGGAAGACCGGATGGCCCACAGTAGAGGAAGCTCCAGCGAGAGCAAGGCGACAATGGCCACGAGAGTGCGGTGAGGAATGAGTGCCTGTGTAGTCTTCTGCTGGAAGTATTGATGCGAAGCAGGTGCGTGGGCCAGATATCTGGAACTGCACATGTCAGCAGGAACAGCAGGCCCTGGGCTGGTGGGCAGCAGACAGCAGTAGACAGCAGCTGATAGCAGGAGAAGGAAGACCGGATGGCCCACAGTAGAGGAAGCTCCAGCGAGAGCAAGGCGACAATGGTCACGAGAGTGCGGTGAGGAATGAGTGCCTGTGTAGTCTTCTGTTGGAAGTATTGATGCGAAGCAGGTGCGTGGGCCAGATATCTGGAACTAGCAGATGTCAGCAAGAACAGCAGGCCCTGGGCTGGTGGGCAGCAGACAGCAGTAGACAGCAGCTGATAGCAGGAGAAGGAAGACCGGATGGCCCACAGTAGAGGAAGCTCCAGCGAGAGCAAGGCGACAATGGCCACGAGAGTGCGGTGAGGAATGAGTGCCTGTGTAGTCTTCTGCTGGAAGTATTGATGCGAAGCAGGTGCGTGGGCCAGATATATGGAACTGCAGATAACAGCAGGAACAGCAGGCCCTGGGCTGGTGGGCAGCAGACAGCAGTAGACAGCAGCTGATAGCAGGAGAAGGAAGACCAGATGGCCCACAGTAGAGGAAGCTCCAGCGAGAGCAAGGCGACAATGGCCACGAGAGTGCGGTGAGGAATGAGTGCCTGTGTAGTCTTCTGCTGGAAGTATTGATGCGAAGCAGGTGCGTGGGCCAGATATCTGGAACCGCAGATAACAGCAGGAACAGCAGGCCCTGGGCTGGTGGGCAGCAGACAGCAGTAGACAGCAGCTGATAGCAGGAGAAGGAAGACCGGATGGCCCACAGTAGAGGAAGCTCCAGCGAGAGCAAGGCGACAATGGCCACGAGAGTGCGGTGAGGAATGAGTGCCTGTGTAGTCTTCTGCTGGAAGTATTGATGCGAAGCAGGTGCGTGGGCCAGATATCTGGAACCGCAGATAACAGCAGGAACAGCAGGCCCTGGGCTGGTGGGCAGCAGACAGCAGTAGACAGCAGCTGATAGCAAGAGCAGGAAGACCGGATGGCCCACAGTAGAGGAAGCTCCAGCAAGAGCAAGGCAGGCACAGGCAGGCCAGGCGAGAGACTGAATGTGAAGTCAGACAAGCTAGGTCAGCAACAGACAGTCGGGTACAGACATAGACGGCAGAGGGAATTGTCAGGATACAGGCAGAGGTTGGCCAGATCAAACAGAGGGACAGAAGGCAGAACAAAGTCCAGAGACTTTGTTTGGCCCCTTCTACCATTGTTTATACATTCACCACTGTGATATATATACATCCACCCCGATGAGCGAGCATTGATATCGAGAAACGTGCGTCGGGTTATTCTGATGCCTGCATATGTATAAACTTCATGTATTACGTCTGTATCAATTTTATTTATTTTATCTTCTTCTTCTTCTTCATGCGCTGATCCATTGGCTGAGCTATTATGTTACAATATTTATGTATGTACATCTATTTTTAATAAATATTTATACTGCTACTACTCTTGTTACTTAGTGGCTAACTGTGACCACTTCATTTAAAGTCCCAGTGCGACCCTCTTTTGTGTAAAAGTCCAGAGACAGGCCAAGGTCAGGGCAGGTAGCATTCAGGTGGCAGCAGTGGAGTCAAGGATTGGGTGCTCTTGCCCAGCAGCCTATCAGAGGGGGTTGGCTTTGCTGTGCATGCTGGGAGAGAGTATTTATGAGGCAGACGCCATCTTCCTGGGCTCTCCTCATGTGGCGCTCACCTTTAGGGTAACCACTTTACGCCGCCCCAGCAAATGGCCTTCCGGGCCGGGGTGCGCATTCAACGCAAGGATCCTGGCTTCGAGACCACGTTGGCCCGGAGCAATTGATCTGCCGCTTGGGGACTCAGTAATTGACTGGGTCCCACCTAAGGAGGTCCTGGGCTGTCCGTCCAGTTGGAGGAGGGCGTACGGTGGAGAGTCTGCCTGAGGAGTAACAAGAGAGGCTGGTGTTCCGATAGGGGCCTGACTATCTATCAGGGACCAGAGGAACCGGACACTGGGAGGCTGGATGTTGGCCGCCTGTCAGTCGGGTCGGGACCCTAATTCAAAACTACCTGAAGGAGATCCAGGTGCCAAGTCTGCTAAGGAGGATTATCCCCGCTGGAGGGTCTGTGGCAGAGACTTTTTCCTAAGGTTTGAGTGACATTCTGGCTGCCAGGCCGGGGGGGAGAGGCCTGTCTGGGTCAGTGGGAGGGGCCTGTCCGGGTCAGTGGGAGGGGCCTGTCCGGGTCAGTGGGAGGGGCCTGTCCGGGTGCACTGTACCCACTCAGGCTGGAGTGGTGAAAGAGACATTACACGTGGGAGCCGGACTGTTTCCCTATTACTGACATCTGGATCTGCTATCTTCATTTCTTCTAAACCTCTACTCTTCACCAAGTTTTATTGTTTTCCCCCGGCTGGGTAATAAAGAGCACAGAAAAGACACCTATCGTGGACATTCCGTTACTACAACTTTCACCAAACACCCCTGGACATCAGAGAAACACGAGGTAACATGCCGCCCAAAACAATCCAGCCGCTCCTTTGGGGGTAGTGCTACACATACAGTAGATACTGCTAGTCTTCTAGACAAAGCCTTTTATATGGTAAAAAATGCTTAAACAACCCTCCAATGTAAAGACCGCTCAGGAATAAGCAATCAGGATCTTTATGCAATATGATGTGCCATAAATAAATATAAAAATACAATACTCATCGTAAAATCACATAAAACAGCAGCTGCTGTGAAGAAAATCATATATTGGAGAAAAACAATATTAACCACTTCCCGACGCCCGCATGTATATGTACGTCCACAATATGGCACGTACAGGCAAATGGGCGTACATGTACGTCCTTGCCTTTCCGCGGGTCGGGGGTCTGATCGGGACCCCCCCCCCCCCGGTACATGCGGCGGACGGGTTTCCTCGGGGAGCGATCCGGGACGACGGCGCGGCTATTTGTTTATAGCCGCTCCGTCGCGATCGCTCCCCGGAGCTCAGTGCTTTAAGTGGGCCAAAAGAGGTGCCGGTACTCTATTAGGCGCCGGTGCTCCCCCCCCCCCCCAATACTGAACATGAAAATACCCTTAGAAAGTACCCTGAAAAAGAGCTACTGTAGAAAGAGCTACTGAACATAAATAAAATGTGCAAAAGGGTATTGAACAAAATGGGCTCTGCACGTGCACTGTGCGAACACTCTGGAGCTCATCCTTAATCCTATGTAATGTATCCCTCTCAGGGCTTTCAGCATGTAGGGGGTTAAATGATTAATCCAGTGTAATGCATCCTTCAGGGCCTTCAGCATGTAAGGGGTTAAATTATTGCAGGATTAATCATTTAACCCCTTACATGCTGAAAGCCCTGAAGGATGCATTACACTGGATTAATCATTTAACCCCCTACATGCTGAAAGCCCTGAGGGTATAGATCATGAAGCTCTGTTATTGATCAAATTATTGCAGGCCGCAGCAGGAGGGGGCTTTTGGCAATGGCATCAGGCAGACAGGCATGTTGGACTTCAATTTGTACAAAGTACTACCTTAAAAAAAAAAAATGTTTAACAGCAGAATCTAATGGGACCTGGAGGGGGTCTTTTTCTAACAGTGTCCCATGGACAGTCTATTAGAAAGTGTCCCCTCTAGGCCCCATTAAAGACTACAACAGAGTCTAATGGGACCCCCTCTGTGTGCCATGACTCTCACCCCTGCCCAACCTCTCACAAAGTAGAAATAAAATTGTAGCGCTACTCTTACCTTAACTGTGGGTGCTGTAGCTGTGGCTGGCTTCCACATCCTCTGTGGCTGGTTCCTGTGGGTGGCTAGCTGGCACCTGTTGGTGTCTGGCCTGGCTCCCTGCTGTGGGTCAGTGGCTGGCTTGCATGGTGCTCCCTGCTGTGGTTGGGTGGCTGGCCTGGCTCCCTGCTGTGGGTCAGTGGCTGGCTTGCACGGTGCACCCTGCTGTGGGTGGCTGGCCTGGCTCCCTGCTGTGGGTCAGTGGCTGGCTTGCACGGTGCACCCTGCTGTGGGTGGCTGGTCTGGCTCCATGCTGTGGGTCAGTGGCTGGCTTGCAAGGTGCTCCCTGCTGTGGGTGGGTGGGTGTCCGGCCTGGCTCCCTGCTGTGGGTCGGTGGGTGGCTGGCACAATGCACCCTGCTGCAGGTGGCTAGCCTGGCTCCCTGCTGTGGCTGACAGAGAGGGGGTGGGCTGACAAAGGGAGGATGGGCTGATAGAGGAGGGGTGGGCTGACAGAGAGGGGGGTTGTAAACACACACTAGGTGAACCCTAACTCCTACAGCGCCCCCTGTGGTTAACTCCCAAACTGCAACTGTCATTTTCACAATAAACAATGCAATTTAAATGCATTTTTTGCTGTGAAAATGACAATGGTCCCAAAAATGTGTCAAAATTGTCTGAAGTGTCCGCTGATCGCCGCCATTAGTAGTAAAAAAAAAAAAAAATTATAAAAATGCAATAAAAATATCCCCTATTTTATAAAAGCTATACATTTTGCGCAAACCAATCGATAAACGCTTATTGCGATTTTTTTTACTAAAAATAGGTCGAAGAATACGTAGAATACGTATCGACCTAAACTGATATTTATTATAGCAAAAAGTAAAAAATATTGAATTTTTTTCAAAATTGTCGCTTTATTTTTGTTTATAGAGCAAAAAATAAAAACCACAGAGGTGATCAAATACCACCAAAAGAAAGCTCTATTTGTGGGGAAAAAAGGACGCCAATTTTGTTTGGGAGCCACGTCGCACGACCGTGCAATTGTCAGTTAAAGCGACGCAGGGCCGAATCGCAAAACCTGGCCTGGGCATTAAGCTGCCTAAAGGTCCGGGGCTTAAGTGGTTAAAAAACACTCCTAAATAAAATATCTTGATAAATATTGTAGCAGCGCTCTTGTCAAAGGATCCAAATTGGCAAGTTTTCTTCTGTAGCTCATAAAGGAAAAATAAAGGAGTTCAATTGTGGCTTTGTGTTGTGATTGATTTTGAGTGGACCACCAATCACCAAACGCTTCACCACGAGGAAAAACGCCCCTTTGGCGACGCGCTCACCACAATTATGAGTATAATACGCCTCACATCAAAGCCTGATCCTCCCCCGCTCCAGCTGACCTTCCACCAAACTTTACTGACGTTTGTTAGGGATCCAGTAAACTCATGTGAAAAAATGAATTGTCCACATAGCATGATACTGATTCAAAAAGTTTTATTATCGCCCAAAACCCCCATACAATATATACGTACCGTAATAAAGTGCAAGTGCAAGCGTTATTCACCCGGTCACCGGAGATAGTAGACAGAGACGTCTGTGTACAGCAGCCATTCCCGATCTATTTCCTGACACCTCAGCAGTCCATGGAGCACAATCGTCACTTCCGGTTAACCAAAGAGATCACAACACTGACGCGTTTCGGGCCAGACATCATTGAGCTCTGCCCAGCACCAGTAACCTCTTCTTCGTTCTACGGACAGGAGATGGTAAATCTCTATCCCCAGACACCAGTTATAGAGATTGGGGATTTGATAGACTGTTCTACTGAGGAAGAACAACCTGATGAGCCTCCAGCAGGAGAGCTGGTATCAGGGCCACACTTCACTGGGCTCTGCCCATCACCAACAGCGGCATCTGTGGAGTTACTAGAGACTCCTCCAGCTAAAGCGCTGGCCACCAGACAGAGGGTCAAAGACCTCTGCCCCACACCTAGGGATGAGCTTCGCGTTCAACTCAAACCCATGTTCGACTAGAATATTGCCTGTTCGATTATTCGTCGAAATTCAAACAAAACGGGTCATTCGCGCCAAATTCGAGTGACACGTCACGGCCCATAATTCACTGCGGCATTGCGCGCTGATGATTGGCCAAGCATGCACTGTGACCCACATACTTGGCCAATCACAGCGTGCAAAAAACGGAGAGCCATAATTGGCCAAAGCCAGGGTGGCTTTGGCCAATTATGGCTCAGGGCTTTAGCACACGCCCCACACTATAAAAGGCCGCCTGCCAGTCGGCCTCGTGTAGTGTGTTGCGGCGTTGCTAATGAGAAGATCAGTCCTATAGAGAGAGAGAGAGAGACAGTGGCCCGGATTCAGAAAGATCACCGGATCTTTCTGCCGCCGTAACTTTGGGCGCAAGTTCCGTATGCAGAAAGAACTTGCGCCCTTAGTTACGGCGGCGTAACGTATGTGTGGCGGCGTAAGCCCGCCTAATTCAATAGGGGATGTTGGGGGCGTGTTTTATTTAAATTTCACTTGACCCCGCGTATTTGACGTTTTTTGTGAACGGCGCATGCGCCGTTCGTGAAAAAATCACAGTGCGCATTCTCGAAATTACGCCGCAAAGCCTCATTGGTATCGACGTGAACGTAACTTACGCAAACAACGTAAAATTTTCAAAACTCGGTGCAGGAACGACGGCCATACTTAACATAGGATACGCCGCATATACCGCTCATATAGCAGGGGTAACTTTACGCCAGAAAAAGCCTAACGCAAACAACGTAAAAAAAATGCGCCAGGTGGACGTTGGTTTCTGAATCAGCGCAACTACCTAATTTGCATATTCTATGCGGAAGTCTAGGGAAGCGCCCCTAGCGGTCAGCGTAAATATGCAGCCTAAGATACGACGGTGTAAGACACTTACACCAGTCGGATCTTAGGGAAATCTATGCGTAACTGATTCTATGAATCAGGCGCATAGATACGACGGCCCGCACTCAGAGATACGACGGCGTATCAGGAGATACGCCGTTGTATCTCGTTTCTGAATCCGGGCCAGTATCTTTTTTACTAGATAGATAGATAGAGCAGGCAGGCTAGTCAGTTTAGTTAAATTTACAGGGGTAGATTCAGATAGATTAGCGGTTCTTTAGATCCGCATAATCTATCTGATTTACGATCCGCCGGCGCAAGTTTGTGAGGCTAGTGCTGTATTCAGAAAGCACTTACCTCAAAACTTGCGGCGGCGTATCGTAAATCCCCCAGCGGAATTCGAATTCCGCGGCTAGGGGGAGTGTAGTATTTAAATCAGGCGCGTCCCCGCGCCCATTTAACTGCGCATGCGCCGTCCTCAAATTTTCCCGGCATGCATTGCTTCCAATGACGTCGCTAGGACGTCATTGGTTTTGGCGTGAACGTAAATTACGTCCATCCGTATTCGCGAACGACTTACGCAAACAATGTAAAAATTCAAAACTCGGCGCGGGAACGACGGCCATACTTAACATAGGATACGCCCCATATAGCAGGGGTAACTATCCGCCGGAAAAAAAAGCCGAACGCAAACGACGTAAAAAAAAAGCGACGGGCGGGCGTTCGTTTCTAAATCGGCGGATCTCCTCATTTGCATATTTGTCGTGAGTAAAACACGAAATGCCACCTAGCGGCCAGCGGGAGATTGCAGCCTAAGATCCGACGGTGTAAGTCACTTACACCTGGCAGATCTTAGGGAGATCTATGCGTAACTGATTCTATGAATCAGTCGCATAGATCCGACCGTCGGATCTCAGAGATACGACGGCGTATCAGGAAATACGCCGTCGTATCTCTATCTGAATCTCCCCCAGATACTCTTGTTGAGCAGAGGAACAAGCCCTGCTGCGAAATATTACAGCAAAACTCTTAATTACACGCCCCAGTTAAACAGGGGCAGAAAAATTGGGACTTAGGCACTGGTGCTGGTGCCACAACACTACAACCCATCTCAGATACTATAGTTGAGCGCAGCAACACGAGCCCTGCAGCGAAATATTACAGCAAAAAATGTAATTACACACCCCTGTTAAACAGGGGCAGAAAAATTGGGCCTTCTCCACTGGTGCCCAGAACCAAAAATGTTCTTACAAGCTATCAACATGAACATTGAGGAAGAATAGGATAGTCACTCAGCATAAAAGGATAGTCACACAGCATCAACATAGGCAGTCTTCAAGGGATCTGACATTTATAAAAAAAATCATCTGTTACATCAACATCAGGTGCTCGGTAGCTGGTGATCCAAGACTGATAAATTTTATGAAGGTGAGCCGATCAACCGAGTCTGTGAACAGGTGCATTCTGTGATCGGGTACAAAGCCTCCAGCAGCACTGAATGTGCGTTTCGAAAGAACACTGGATTCAGGATTGGCCAGTAGCTTAATTGCGTACTGTGCAAGCTCTGGCCAGTGATCCATCCTCAAGACCCAGTTACCCAGAGGATTTTCGGTGGGAAAGGTATCCAAGTCTGATCTTTCCCCTAGGTATTCCTGCACCATGTAAACCAGACGCTGGCAATGGTTGCTGGAACCGGTCATACCTTGGGGCTGCGGACAAAAAAATTGTCTGAACACATCGGTCAGATGGCCACCTTCTCCACTGTGACTGACTGAAGCCTCAGCAACACGTTGTCCAGGACCAGGATTTGGTAATCCCCCAGGTTCTGGGAATGCATTGCACAGACCTTTCTGCAAGGCCTCCTGAAGAAGTTTCATCCTCTGCTCCCTCTGCAACGGCTAGGTAAGTTCCGCAACCTTACCCTTGTAATGTGGATCAAGAAGGGTTGCCAGCCAGTAATCGTCCCTCTCCTTGATACCATGAATCCAAGGGTCCTTTCGCAGGCTTTGCAGAATCAGGGAGGCCATGCAGCGTAGGTTTCGGTCCGGAGTCCTCCACCTCCATGCTGACACTGTCATGGATCTGCCACTTAAGGGTTAATGGTGCAGACTGATTTCAGTGATTAACAGCAGGCTGCCCTATTTAAACTCCTCAGCAGCACAGTGTCTTCGCTGCCTGATCTGCAGTATTGACCAGATCATACCTGAGACCTGTTACCTGTTTATCCTGCTTGAATACCTGTTTGAAACCTGAACCCGGCTTGCCTGACTACCCGAACCTCTCCAATCCAGACCCGGCTCCGTTTGACCATCCGCTTGCTTGACTTCACTGTTGCCAGATCCACCTGCTTGTTTTACCGACTATTCTTCAGCCATCTTCCTGCACGCTTACCTGTTATGACCCGGCTTGTCTGACTCTGCTATATCTGAACTGTTTCCTGCATGTGCTGCTGTAGTTGCAGATCCCGTGCGGGTCGCTGACCCATCCTCCGCTTCTGTGTTCAGCATCTACTCACCAGAGGTATTCGTCCTTCTGCAACTACCCATCATCACCTCGGCACTCCTACCCCTCTGTGCTCCGAGTCCGCTGTTCCCACATTTGGTGGTTCGTGAACCAGAGTCGTAAGAGAGGCTACCCTGCATCAAACTCTACACACCAGGTACGTTACAGACACAATCCTCATACTCCTCCTCTTCCTGTGAGATCGGAGGGCCCGCAGGAATACTGTCTGGATAAAGTGGGCCTTGAGAGGTAATGAAGTCCTCCTGTTCCTCCCTCTGTTCTGCCTCAAGGGCCCTGTCCATTATTCCCTGCAGTGTGTGCTCCAACAGGAAGACAAGAGGGACAGTATCACTGATGCATGCACTGTCACTGCTCACTATCCTCGTGGCCTCCTCAAATGGTGACAGGACAGTGCACGCATCCTTGATCATGAGCCACTGGCTTAGCGAAAAAAAACAAGCTCCCCTGACCCTGTCTCCTGGTGCTGTACTCGCACAGGTACTCATTGATGGCCCTCTGCTGCGTGTACAGCCACTGCAGCATTGCCAATGTTGGGTTCCACCTGGTGGGTGGGCATGTCACAGATGAAGTGGTTCTTGGGCAGGTTGCATTCCTTTTGGAGCCAGCCAAGCATTGGCATTATATGACTGGCAGGAATTCTCACAGACTTTCTTGGCCTGCCTCAGGAGATCCTGTAAGCCTGGATACCTGCACAAGAACCTCTGCACCACCAAATTAAGGTCGTGAGCCAAACAGGGCACATGGGTCAAGTGTCCCTGTCGGAGGGTGGAGAGGAGGTTGGTGGCCATTGTCGCAAACCACCATTCCTGGCTGAAGCTGGCGTGGCGTCAACCACCTCTGAGCATGCCCCTGCAGAGCTGACAGAATCTCTGTGACCGTGTGGCTCCTCTCCCCTAAGCAGACTAACTCAAGCACCGCATAGCATCTTTTTGCCTGAGTGCTTGCGTAGCCCCTAGAATGCCTACAGAGCACCACTGGTTCCGAGGACAAATCTACACAGGAAGAGGCCATAGAGGAAGAAAAAGAGGAGGTGGAGGAGAGAGGTGTGGCAGAATCACCACTACCTGCATTTTGGAGGCGTGGTGGTGGAACAAGCTCCAACAATATTGCACCCTGTCCTGCATCCTTCCCAACTGCCAGCAGAGTTATCCAATGCAACGTGAAAGAAAGGTAACGTTCCTGTCCATGCCTGCTGGACCATGAGTCAGTGGTTATTTGCACCTTACTGCTGACTGCCCTGTCCAACGAGGCCAAGACATTGCCTTCCACATGCCGGAAAGCCGGAATTGCCTTGCGCTTGGGAGCCTGCCACTGAGGTACCGCACATTCCACAAATTCACGAAAGGGGGCAGAGCCTACCAGCTGAAAAGGCAGCAGTTGGAGTGCTAGCAATTTAGCTAAGCTAGCATTCAACTACTGGGCATGTGGATGGCTGGGACTGAATTTCTTTTGACGGTTTAGCAACTGGGGTAGGGAAATTTGCCTGCTACAATTGGACGTTGGTGTAGTGATAGCAGATTGCCCGCAAGTACTTGGCACACCTAATTCTACACCTTCATTCCTCTCAGTGCAGGTTTCTGAGAGGACTGAAGGTATAGTGGGGTTGGAGATCCCAGCTGATGAGGAGCAAGGAGAGGTCTGCCTTATTCTTTGGTGTGGGTCTTTTAAGTACTGTTGCCAACATACTGCATGGGAGCTCAACATATGTCTGGTCAAGCATGTGGTTCCCAAGAGGCTGTTGTTTTGCCCACGCTTGATAAGCTTCAGACATATGTTGCAAACAGCAACGGTGCAATCTGCTGCACACGTCTCAAAAAAGGCCCACACCAAAGAACTTTTGAAAAAACGCGCAGAGTCAGAGCCTAACCCTTAAGCTGGCCCCTGGAGGGCATCCTGCCTTGTTGGAGATGTGCCTCCTCCTCCTCCTCTCTATTATCAGGCATCCACTTAGAGTCAGTGACCTCATCATCCCCTCCCTCCTCGTCACTGGAGCAAACCTGGCAGTATTCTGCAGCTGGGGGAACATGACTGCCAGTTTCTTGTCCTTCTTGGGCACCCCCTCTCTCTGGGCTCATGTTACTGCCTTCCTCAACCTGGGTACCATCATCGGAGCTTTCAAAACGCTGCGCATCCCTACACTGTACCCTACACTGTGGTTGAACAGTTTGGGGGACTCCTCCGTGCATGATGGTGGGGCTAGGGAAGGAGTAACTGATGACATTGAGTCCATGGATAATCCATAACATGCTTTGCAAGCACCGAGGGATTTTCACCTACCACAAGTAGATGGGACTTCAGTCTCCACTTGTATACCCCAGGGATGGGGGCCAGTTGGCCCAGATCCCCAACAGCATGATGGACTGAGCCCAGTCACCCTGCCTTCTCTCCAGCGGCTGAAAGGACTCCAGGGAGAAGGGCCAGTCCAGGCCTCTCCCCAGCGGCCGGTATGTTCTCTGAGAGAGGCAGAGGTTGGCTGGGTGAGTAATGCTGTTTAGAGCAATTTATTTGTACTGTGTGGATACCAGCATTAGAGGAATAGAACTATGGACTAACTTCGGAGTCAACCCGTCTGGGGTCTCCTCCTGTGTTAGTCTCCTGCCAAAAGGGGATAGATGTAACGGAAGGGCCCGTGGGACCCAGAAGCTCTAAGAAAGTATGAGATACTCCTGTTTCAGCTTCTTCGATGCCTCTTATGTGTAGATCACCCTGTGTCTCTAATAGGGGCACAGGGTGAATGAAAACCCCACTATGATCTGTGCTAGTCAGATTTAATGCGGAATACATTGTATACTGTATATTGTATATATATTGTGTGTTGGCTGTTGTGTACTATAAAGCTTGCTGTGATGAGGTGGGGTGTGATTGCATTCTATTGTCTATTGTGGTAATTAATTCTGCTACTGTGATAATGTGTATTGTAAGTTAACAGATAGCCTAAAGGTCAGGCTTCAGAGTCATTAGCTGTAGTTAATTAGTTCATGTAAATTAGGTCAGGCCCTGGAGCCAGGATGTCTGCTAAGAGATGTATTGAGGATGATGTGTATTGGGGGGGTTATTAGGTAACCATTGTGTGATGTTGTGGGTGGATCCGGGCCATATCTCCTGTGGTATCCTGAATTGTATATAAGAGCCTGTATTTCTCATTAAAGGCATTCCCTGTTTTGAACCTCAAACCGAGCTGTGTGTCTCGTTAATGGGGGGGGGGAATACTTATGGGGTTCGTTTGCCTGACTGTGGAGTGTCGGTAGCTGCCTTGTGTTCGGAAAGGGAATATCATAAACAGCTTTAACCCCTTACCCATTTTGGGTGCCGTTACAATGTGTATTGTAGTTAGGGAGTCACATCGGCTGCTTTAAGGAATTCGTTAATTAGCTCATGTTAATTTATAGGTTCGTCCCAGTAAGTAATTGTGATTTTTTTTCTGGACAAAAGTTGGAATTCTGAAGAGGACATTTTTGGTAAAACGCATAGAGATCAAGACCTATCTTTGGACCCTTCAAATCATCTGGCCCAGTATACTCTGTTTGTTATCTGTTACCTATGTGGAGCCATGTCAGTAGCTTGTGCTTCACTCGATATTCAATCTTCTCTTAGAATTGAATGGTAAGGAATATTACACTTGCTTAGTGAAAAGAAGGAAAGAATCTAGGAGACATTACAAGCATTGTGGGTATTATTCGTCCTGTTGGCACAAATGATGAGCCAATCACAGAGTGGATGTTTATACATAGACCCTGTAAAGGGAGTCACTTTTGGGCACAGATTGAACCAGAAAATAATGGACATGCAGAATATGTCTTGGACTGCAGCCCACCTGTCCGTCTGTTGTGATGTAAATGAATCTAGGATGGCTTCTAAGGACCTTTCATTGTAGCTTGTGCTAATTGACCCTGTATTGTGTGTTGGCTGTAGTGTACTATAAAGCTTGCTGTAATTGCATTATATTGTCTATTGTGGTAATTAAGTCTGCTAATGTGATAAATGTGTATTGTGAGTTAACAGACAGCCTAAAGGTCAGGTGGTTGAATTATTAGCTGTAGTTAATTAGCTCATGTAAATTAGGTCAGAGCCAGAGTCAGAGTCAGGATGTCTACTAAAAGATGTGTATTGGGGCTCATTAGGTAAGCATTGTATGATGTTGTGGGTGGAGTTGGGTCATTGTTCATTTGGCTACTGCAGTATTCTTTTTGTGTATATAAGAGCCTGCTTTCTCAATAAAGATTGTCAGACCTGCTTGAACTTCATAGAGAGCTGTGTGTCTCGTTAATGGGGGAATTCGTATGGGTTGTGTTCCCCGGATTGTGGGGGTTCTGTTACAGACCCCTATGAGCGTGTGCTGCTCGGGTTATTTCCAGGTGGTGTCTCTCCTCTAGGGACCAGGCCTTGCCTTGAATACGTAGTTTGATTTTTGAAGATCTTCTATTTTTGGTAAATCTGCTTCAGATTTAATATATTTTATAAGAAGGTCGCAGAAAATTTATTTTTGAATACGTTTTCATGAATCTGAATTGAAAGTTTTGTTTCAATATTTTCTCCCAATGATGTGGTAATGGGACTTCAGCATTGGAAAATTTGAATTAATTCTGAATTCTATACAAATGGAAAAATGACATATTATTATCCAAACAATCCTCTAGATAATCCCCACAATTCACTGATCAGCCCTTAAAAATCTCTGATTAGAGATACAAACATTATTTTATGACATATATGGAGTTCTGTTATTTGTAAATAATCTCCCCCTCAGCTCCTCCCCCTGGTCCATCTTGGTGACTCTCCCACCCCCAGCCTTGGGTTATTTGATAAATATAAGAGGTGGAAACGTCGCCACATTTAGATAGTTACACATTCAAAAATACTTTTCATGATTTTTAATGAATATTTTGTACACAATGAATACATAACTGCATTAAGGGCATCAAGTCCCCCTTATGTTATTTTATGGGTTAGGCTTATCCCACAACATCCAAGTCTTCCATGCAGGCGCGGTTTTTAGGAATGGTTTGGACAATTGGTTTCTGTATCACCGGAAATGTAGATTTGGTCCTAATGAGAGTATTAAGGAAATGTTATGAAGGCCCCAGACCCTGCATAGGAATAACTATATGTCACACGTAGAGGAAATGGATGAAAGGAATACAATCTGCTGCCATGAGACGTCTGTATTGTAAAATTATAAACTTCTGCAACACATTCATTTGTATTTTTATTCTGTTAGCAAAGTACAGACATTGTATTTCAGAGAGAAGAGGATTGTGTTTTTTTGATCTGAGAATAATGATGTCCATCATAGAGTCTTCAGACCACCAGCAATCCGCGGACAAGAGTCTATCTATCTGGCCACTCTTGCTGTTCTTGGTTGGATTCTTGGAGAACGTGAAGAATGTTCCTCATTCTAGGAAAGTAATGGATATTTCACCATGGTGGAGATGGAGGTGAAAATGGAGGTGAAGATGGAGGTGAAGATGGAAGTGAAGATGGAGGTGGAGATGGAGGTGAAGAAGGAGGTGAAGATGGAGGTGAAGAAGGAGGTGAAGATGGAGGTGAAGAGGAAGATGGAGGTGAAGATGGAGGTGAAGAAGGAGGTGAAGATGGAGGTGAAGAAGGAGGTGAAGAAGGAGGTGAAGATGGAAGTGAAGATGGAGGTGAAGAAGGAGGTGAAGAAGGAGGTGAAGATGGAAGTGAAGATGGAGGTGAAGAAGGAGGTGAAGAAGGAGGTGAAGATGGAAGTGAAGATGGAGGTGAAGAAGGAGGTGAAGATGGAAGTGAAGATGGAGGTGAAGAAGGAGGTGGAGATGGAGGTGAAGATGGAGGTGAAGATGGAGGTGAAGAAGGAGGTGAAGATGGAGGTGAAGATGGAAGTGAAGATGGAGGTGAAGAAGGAGGTGAAGAAGGAGGTGAAGATGGAAGTGAAGAAGGAGGTGAAGATGGAGGTGAAGATGGAAGAGAAGATGGAGGTGAAGAAGGAGGTGAAGAAGGAGGTGAAGAAGGAGGTGAATATGGAGGTGAAGAAGGAGGTGAAGAAGGAGGTGAATATGGAGGTGAAGAAGGAGGTGAAGATGGAGGTGAAGATGGAGGTGAAGAAGGAGGTGAAGAAGGAGGTGAAGATGGAGGTGAAGATGGAGGTGAAGAAGGAGGTGGAGAAGGAGGTGAAGATGGAGGTGAAGAAGGAGGTGAAGAAGGAGGTGAAGAAGGAGGTGAAGATGGAGGTGAAGAAGGAGGTGAAGATGGAAGTGAAGATGGAAGTGAAGATGGAGGTGAAGAAGGAGGTGAAGAAGGAGGTGAAGATAGAGGTGAAGAAGGAGGTGAAGATGGAAGTGAAGATGGAGGTGAAGAAGGAGGTGAAGAAGGAGGTGAAGATGGAGGTGAAGAAGGAGGTGAAGATGGAGGTGAAGATGGAGGTGAAGAAGGAGGTGGAGATGGAGGTGAAGATGGAGGAGAAGATGGAGGTGAAGAAGGAGGTGAAGAAGGAGGTGAAGAAGGAGGTGAAGATGGAGGTGAAGAAGGAGGTGAAGATGGAGGTGAAGATGGAGGTGAAGATGGAGGTGAAGATGGAGATGAAGAGGAAGATGGAGGTGAAGAGGAAGATGGAGGTGAAGATGGAGGTGAAGAAGGAGGTGAAGATGGAGGTGAAGATGGAGGTGAAGATGGAAGTGAAGGTGGAGGTGAAGATGGAGGTGAAGATGGAGGTGAAGATGGAAGTGAAGATGGAGGTGAAGATGAGGAAGATGGCTCCAGGCTCCACCATTGGGTAGGTTACATAGTAGGTGAGGTTGAAAAAAGACACAAGTCCATCCTCTGTGAAACCGATGTGTAGGTGTTGAGATGATGATGTTCCTGTCAGAGTCTCGGTGGCAGTTCACGTAACACATTATATATATTATATCAGTTTATTTCCAGCACCGTCGGAGGTAGATGACATAGATCAAGCATACAACATGGAACAAAATCTTCTGCTCATTGATAATTACGGCGCCCCATGGGCGGCTTCCTGAGGAATGAGGAATACTGATAGCCAAACTTAGTTGAGCTATGTATGAAGTCTTTGTTCTTGTAACAAGGGAAATATGGCGTCGCACAATCATTTGGCCCCTGACCCATCAGATTGTTTTCAGGGAAGTCATCAGGAGATTTGTTGTACTTCGTTATCCACGTTTCAAAGATCCTGCACAGAAGATATTACTAGTTTTATTACAGAACCAGATATAGTCTAGTAAGCTCATCCTCTCTCCTGCCTCCCAGTGTATGAACTAATTGAACCCCTTCAGGCCAACAGTACACAAACCTCTCAAAGGGTGGGCCTTGGTGCCGATTGGCCGTATATTTGTGTACCACATAGCAAATACAGCTGTGCTGAGAGCACACGCACTCCTGGCACAGGTACCGGCGGCTAACTGAAAGCTCCCGATCGCTGTTTGTAATATTTTACGGTCATGTGACCGCCATGACAGCCAATCACAGCGATCACATGATCATAAGCCCCACTTCCCGGCATCAGAAACCCCATAAAGGGCCAGGAGGTGCCAGTGCAAAGGGGCAGGGCAGACTCTGATGTAAGGGGTGCTCTGTGTATTGTGATTTAAGGGAGCAGGGGCGGGAGTTGCTGGAGATATGCACAGCAAGCACAGAGTAAACGGGTGCACTTAAAAGAAGGGGGGGCATGATTGCTAGGGGCACTGTAATGTAAAGGGGCACTGTAGTCATTCTCAGTGCCCCTTTACATTACAGTGTGGAGGATCAATTCTGTGAATATCCTTTCACCAACTGCCCCCATAAACACCCCCCCCCCCCCCCCCCACCTTCCCGGGACCTGGAAAAATTGGCTGCTCAGTCTAAAATGCCTGAGCCTATTTTTCTGTCTCCGTCCGGAGTGCTACCACCATTGCAGGTCAGTTTTGTGATTGAAGGGTGTTAAGGGCGGCTGGGAGTGTCTGGAAATGACTTTTATTGCTGTTTCTTTATATGAGTCCCCTGGACATTTCTAATACTTACTTATCGATAAAGCTGTGATGTAGGATGAAGATGGGGTCATTGCTGGAGATGGGGATCTGAGACATGGTGCCCCCCAGATATATGTGGACCAGGTTGTGTAAACTTCTTTTCAGTGTCACCCCATCTGGTGATAAGAACCCTAAAAAAATTGATGGAACGTCTGTAAGTACATTGTATCTTGAGAGGACATTAAAGTGTTAACAAATGAAGCTTACATAAATACATTGTTACAAAGTTATTTAGGTTTAAAAATATCACAAATCCATGGCTGGGAAAGGCTGCAGAGTAACTGGTGCCTAAATGTCAATATTAGCTAGCTATCATTGGGGCCCTTCTATAAGTTGGTGCACAAGAAGCTGCCCCTTTAATTCTGTACACAATAAATGGCTGATGGGTTAGGTAAGAATCTGTCTCTATTGGCATTAACTGTATATAGCACAGGATTAAACTTGGCAGTTCTGCTCACCACTCCTGGAAACAAGCTGCTTGGTGGTCAGTTGTCTCAGAAATCTCAGCCTTCATGATTAGGTCCTTATGATCAGGTCTCCCACAAAGCTCAGTCCTAGCTTTTCAGACTCTCCCCTGGTTCTCCCTCACTATAGGCACACATGACAATGGGTCTCTGCAGTTTTGGGTCCCAGCATGGCAGGAGAGCAATCAGTGTCACAGTCCTCAGCTCCTATCCTCTCACTCTCCGGTAATTTTCCCTCCCCTATATGTAGAGAATCTTGAATATTAAAGTGCACAGCCCAGAGCCTCCAGTGCACAGATCTCATTTTTGGACTACATATCCCATGATCCTCAGTGGCTGCACAGCAAGTCCTCTCTCCTGCTGTTGATTGGCTTAAGCTGCTGCTGCCAAAATGGAGGGGGATCAGGATGGAGGGGGACTTCACACAGCCCACTCTAACAGCATCGAAGCCAGGGGTGAGAGGCGACTGCTACACACAGATCCCAGCGGGGCGAATGAGGGAGATCAAAGCCACACAGAGCAACTCCATCAACAAGCAGCTCTGCTCATGTCTTCAGTAGCGGAGGGGAAAGGAAGGAGAAGAGTGGGTACAGAAGTGCTCAGCTGCTCCTCCTGCTGGCTGACAGTGACGGAGAGAAGGTGACAAAGACTGGCACATACTGCCAGGACAAGGTCATCCAGTGCCCAGGGCAAAAATGTGAAACTGCGCCCCCCTCCCCACCTATCACCCCACCAACCCCTGCTCCCTGTTGGATATATAAAAGGGCGTGGCCAATATATTGGCATGCAACAAAATGTTTGTGGCTTGTAATTAAATAGCACCAATATTTAAAGGTCTAACATATGGGACTAATTGTCAGAATACAACATAATGAGAGGATTTCCCCATCCACATCAAATGTGTGGATGGGTTAATCTGGCTAAACTTCTCTATGGCCAGCTTAAGATGAGTATTCCGATAAGGTCAGTTTTTCCATGAATCCCAAGGGACAGGCTGATGTAAATAGACTCTTGTCTTTTTACACCCCTATCTCCGAATCCATCCAGGTCTGGAAAAAAAATGGAAAAAATACTTTTGTGAACCTAAACGTGACACATCGGAGGTAGCCTGACAGACACCATTATTTATTATCCTGTGGAGGCCTGATATATAACCCCATGAGATATTGGCCATACCTTCCAGGGAATTCCGAAAGCTGCGTCGCGATGTCTCATTAAAGGGAGGAGTATCCATTTCTTCCAGCTTCAACGCATTGTCTACATCCTCGTAGGTGGGCAGGTTGGGCGCGTAGGGCGTGGTTCCCGGTTTTCGGTGTAGTCTTTCCAATTTATATTCTTCATCAGCCAAAGGACAGTATTCATCAGGGAAATCAAAGCCACTGCAAATAGCCTTCAATAATAGAAGATACAGAAAATATGGCAGATATTATTGAGGTCAAGGTGCTTCATTTCATTCAAAGTGCGTGTATGAAAAATGTGACTGAGGACAAGTTTCTCACTCTTGGTGAATGTGTCCCCACGGAGGAGATTCACCCTCTATATGTGCACTGGTGACTACTATCACTGGAGAAGACATTATTAGGTCACCTACAATCTGAAGGTTGTCCCCAGAACAAGAGGTAAGGGTAAGAGCCGGTTCACACTGGGGCGACTTGCGATCCGACTTCATGTCGCCTCAAGTCGTCCCAAGTCGCGCTGTAGAGAAAAACAATGGAAGTGAATGGGAGCGGTGTTAATACACACGACTCAAGGCGATCCGGCTTCAGAAAAGGTTCCTGTACTACTTCAATCCGACTTGTAGGCGATTTGTACCCATTGATTTCAATGGAAGTCGCCTCAGAAGTCTGATCACTGTCTTAACTGAAGCGACTTTCCAGGAAGATAACATACATTTCTCAGGCAAACCTCCCCCTCCCTCTCCCTCTCCCAGAGCTGATTGTTGTTTGATTGGCCACTGGAAAGTCTCCTGTCCTGGAGACGACTTCAAGTCGTGTTGTAAATCGCCCCAGATCGCCCTGTGGTTCATGCTCAAGTTATGTCGGAGTCGCCTCTGAAAGTCGCGCTGGAAGTCGTGTCGCCCTAGTGTGAACCGAATCTTCTGTTGGGGATACTTGTTCCAGGGACAAGAGAGGAACTCCACTCACGTTGGGAGATTTCCTCTAACTTCTTCTTGTATCTCTGTGACAAAAAGTGAATGGAAATCTCCACAATGGTACACAGCACAACATGACCTGCCATGAAATCAGAAGCACTTCCTATTCCAAACTTTAAAGTACCAAATAAAGGAAAGAAGATACAATAGACATGGACTATACATAAGTACAGTATGTTCCTAAACCCATGGACACCCCCACATTCAACTCTTTTGGGTTGATGCCAAGGAGCCATTTGTTTGGGTTCCAGAGTGTTCTTGAGATCCCCCATCACCAAATCTATGCCCTGCACCACAGTCCCACAGAGAAGATCATGGTGAACCCGGAGGTATAATCCAATTAGGAACGACATTTACCAAAGTGGGGCCTTGGGCTCTCTCTCACCCCCCTCACAGTCACCGGCACACCTATGGCTGCTTAGCTGCTGTCCCTCCATCTAGCCTAAGCTTCTTCCAGCTCTCTCCTGCACTTTGTGTGCACCTCTCCATGGTAAGGTGACCAGATTTTTAAAATGAAATCCAGGGACATATTTTTTCTTTACTAGTAATGGCGACAATCAGCGACTCTCTGCCCGTCGCGGCCGCCTCACAGCCTCTCAAGTCTTACTCTTCGGGCCCCGGCTACTACTGGATGGGGAGCGGAGGAAGATCACTCCGCCAGGGAAGGCAAGGAGATAGGCAGGTGGGTGGCCGGGATTTGAGCCAAGGCAGAGGAACATGCGAGCGAAGCTGAATGGGCATGCACCCGAAACTGAAGAAATATTCCCTCCACTCCGACCAGCACATGATCATCAGAAAGGGGCACAGATAATGGGAAAATACAACCCCCCTATGCGAGCAGGCACGGAGGAGTGGGGGGGATGTAATTAAAAAAAATATATTTTAATTCTGCACTGACTGTCTTTGAAATTGCCCCTGCCCCCTATTAAATCCAATCTGGGGACAAAACCAGGGACAGACTTGGTCCGGGGACAGTGTCCTCAATCAGGGGACTGTCCCCTGAAACTGGGGATGTCTGGTCACCCTACTCCATGGTATCTATACAACGTAGGTTTGCTGAAGCATTCGGGGGAGAGTCCTCTGGGTCACTGAGGATGACATGATCTGCAGCCACCTCATCCCAGCCACGTAAAAGTCCACGTGTTCCTTGGGACTGTAAATGATCCCTTGAAGACTGCTGCTGATGCTGAATGATAGGCTCCACCTCCATGCTGACACAATCCTCCTCCTCCTCCTCCTCTTCCTGTGTTCCAGGTGGGCAAGCAGGAACACGGTCTGGATAAAGGGGGCCTTGAGAGGTAAGGAAGTCCTCCTCTTCCTCCCTCTGTTCTGCCTCAAGGACCCTGTCCATTATTCCACGTAGGGTGTGCTCCAACATGTGAATAAGCGGGACAGTCTCACTGATGCATGCACTGTCACTGCTCACCATCCTCGTGGCCTCCTCAAATGGTGACAGGACAGTGCATGCATCCCTGATCAAGGCCCACTGGCGTGGGGGGAAAAAGCTCCTCTGAGCCAGTTCTGCTGCCATATTGGCACAGGTACTCATTGATGGCCCTCTGCTGCGTGTGCAGCCGCCTGCTTGTTCTATCTACCTAGAAAAAAGACACTCTCTTTCTCTCTCTCTGTCTCTAACCGCAACACAGTACACAAGGCCGACCTGCAGGCGGCCTTTTATAGTGCGGGGCGTGTACTAAACCCCCTGAGCCATAATTGGCCAAAGCCACCCTGGCTTTGGCCAATTATGGCTCTTCGTTTTTTTGCGCGCTGTGATTGGCCAAGCATGCGGGTCATAGTGTATGCTTGGCCAATCATCAGCCAGCAATGCTCTGCGATGCCGCAGTGAATTATGGTCCGTGACGCGCCACTCGAATTTGGCGCGAACGGCCCGTAACGTTGGTATTTCGATGAATGGTCGAACATACAATGTTCGAGTCGAACATGGATTCGACTCAAACACAAAGCTCATCCCTACACAGGAGTATTTCCTGTTTACACGGCAGCCTCTGTAATATGAGAGTCCCCTCTCCGGCGCTGCCATTGGACGACTGTTCTGTCCAAAGGAGGCAGGACTTTTTTATTAAAGAGGCTTGCAGAGAAAACAGGAGTTTCTCCTGTATGTTATATCTTTTGGCGTTCGTCCCACCCCCTCCAAGGCTGCAGATTTATGGGCATCAATCAGGCTGCACTGTTGGCAATGGTGGGTGCTGCATTCCTGGTAGTGGTGGGTGCTGCATTCCTGGCAATGGTGAGTCTGCATTCCTGACAATACTGGGTTATGCATTCCTGACAATACTGGGTTATGCATTCCTGACAATACTAATAAATAGTATTAATTAATAATACATTTTAATGGTTCAAAGAATGTCAGGCAAAAATGGTCGGCCCTCATGCATTTTCACTTTATCAAATCTGGCCCTCTTTGAAAAAAGTTTGGACACCCCTGCTCTACAACCTCAACTAGTAAGGCAAAAGCAATAATACAATTTTTAAAAAGACTGGAATGTTTTCTTGTAGCTAATAATATCCAAAAGTTGAATGGCTAAAGATGAAAGATATATTTTGGTCCAGGGGATTGAGCCGAAGTACCTTGGAGGGTCATAAAGTTGAAGGTGGAACTTGAAGATACGACTTACCTTCCAGAAAGAGAAGTGGGAATACGGACTCAGCACCCCCTGAGCATCATTGGTGCCCAGCAGTTCATCTGTACAGATGGAGCAGTTCTTCTCTCCTCGCCAGTCATAATATGGAATAGCGAAATCTTCATCTCCCGTCATCAGCTGAATTTGTCTCTCCAGGAAGAGGAGATTGAGGCGATGCCACCCTGGAAATATTGGGCCTTGGTGGGCAAAGTTTTTATGAGGGTTAAATGTACCATTTATAAGGATGGGTTTCATGGAATAATAATGCATCCATGCAAACACATTATACAGAGAGGCATCTACAAAGCGGTAAGTCTCCTGGTGGAAGCGGTCTCCGGTGCTCAGGATAACAAAGTCACGGCATTTGGTGGTCTTTGCTAGAGCCAAGTAACTGAATAATCTTTTCTGCTCTAGAAAGGTCAGTTCCCGGAGCTCCCGCCGCACCACCACTTTTTTCCGGTCACATTTCTCTCCATGATGGCCAAATTTACAGTCTCCACAGTCAAAGCCGCTGTAGTTTCCATGGCACTCACACGTATTTTCATAGTAGTACCTTGGCCAGTCTAGACGATCATCGTTATTCAGGGGAATCTTATTTCCATATAAAGTCGACCAGTTTCTACATCTTCCTCGGCCTGACAAAGAACCGCACGGGCTTTTGTCCCTCCAAAGAGGACAGCAAGTCTTGGTGTGAAAGGCGGCTTCCGTAGAGCAGACTCGTGGGAACTGTCCGTCCACAGCAGAGAGGCAGAACGCCAGGAGGACGAGGAGGATCACCATGACTTCCTATGAATGGAGGACAAAGATTAGAAGGTTTAACAGAAGAATGGCTATTATTTCAGGGTTCTACATATATTATGGGGATCATTAAGTTTATTTGTGGACTTATCCATAAATTTATAAAAGAGCCACGCACATGCCCACACGTGCCATCAGTATGGCAATTCCCAGCATACCTTAACATTGCACAGAAAACACATTTTCCATGCCATAGCGAAATATCCTTTCATGGTAAACCTTAGTGCATCTAAACTGAAGAACAAAAGTTTATATATTGCAGCTTAACAGTCCTTAGATGTGGTGGTTGCTTTTTTTAATTTACTTTATTTTCACCTCGTGACCCGGCAAGTAATACATTTACTGTCTTAGGGAGTCCCCACTCACTTTTCCACTGTATCTCTGGAGGAGCAGGGCAGCCACTCTTCAACATCAGCATTGTCAGATAGACTTTACTAGGTGGTGCCTCTGCTGTTCCTGAGGAGTGATAGTGAAGCCCCATTGGGTTACTGTATTGGGAAGTTATGCCGCCATCCTATGGGTACTAAATGTCAGGAGTGGAGTCATCCAGGTCCTGAGCTCAGGTCTCCCACAGACTGGAGCATGACTTCTGTGTTCTGCCACGTCAGCCTCTGAATCAATAATTGGAATCGTCAAAGTTCTGCAGAACTGAATTGCATTAAGTCTCACCTGAATCTGATCAAAAGGCCAATCAGGGTGATAGACCAGCTATATAAGTCCTCCCTGTAACGGACGTATGAACTATTCTGCCGGGACATCCTATAATACTCCTACAGTGAGGTCTACAAAGAACTGCATGGCTCGTTACAATTGGATTTACCACATTTTATTCTGAGCTCAAAGGGTTAATTATACAAGGGACTTTTTCACTGCTGAATGCTAATATTCCCTTTGCATAGCTAATGGACTCTCCTTTGTGAGTGTGTAATTGTTTTAAAGGTTAATTGAATTCTATTGTCTGATCAAGTCATGTTAAATGTCAGCTTGGAGCCAAAAACGTCTAGAGACTGATTGATTCAAGGGAATGTCATTATTTCAAAGTATGTGTGTGAAGGGGGGGGCGGAGAGTGTCATTGTTCATGTAAGCTTGTAACCATATAAAAAGTGAGGTGAAATGTGCAATAAAAGTCAGTCTTGTTTGACCCTTCAACACGCAGCCTTGTCTCGTTCGGGAAGGGGAACCCTCTCTCTCTCTCTGGATCTATTGGACGGGGATACCGGCGGTACTTGCATATTGCAGCTTGCCAGGGAAAAGGACGTCTCCAACGGCTGAGACCCTCTCCCTAGCTGGGTAGACGTTACATTGGTTGGCAGCGGTGGGATGGTCCTTTTATCCAAAGAGCAAGTGCTGAATGGAGTCGCAGTACGCCAGGCTGAAAATATCCACACTAAAAGATCTATTGGAGAGTCGTGGTAGGAGCGCCAGCAACAGACCACGGAGGGAGCTGATAGCTGACCTGCTGGAGATGGACGAAATGAATGGATCCATGGAAGGAACTGAGCCCCTTGCACCGGTCAGCGGGGAAGATGTAATTACTGGGATTGTACAGCGGAGATTATCCTTGTATCCAGAAACGTCCGTGGAACTAATCAACCAGCTGTTCCGGGAAGCAAGGGAGGAGATACAAACGAAGAGGGGACAAGAACTGGAACTGGTAAGAGCGAGACAGCCCATTACACATGCAGTTCCTACTCCCCCACCCGTGGCTACAGGAAAGAAAATACCGTTCACTGCATTTAAAGCTTTTGTAGAAAGTGAGGAGGAAATCGATGGATATTTGGCGGATTTTGAGAGGCAGTGCTCACTACACCAGGTACCACCAGACCAATGGGTCACTATTTTGTCGGGGGAATTGTCGGGCAAAGCCAATAAAGCCTTTCGGGCTCTCGCTCCAGAGGATATTTTACAATATCAGCAAGTTAAAAAGGCGCTGCTAACCCGATATGCCGTAACGCCAGAAGCCTACCGCCGGCGCTTCCGGGAGTCCTAGAAGAAGGCTGTGGACTCCCACATGGAATGGGCCAACCAGTTACAAAGGGTGGCATCCCTTTGGGTCCAAGGGTGCAAGGCCAACACCGGGGAGGAAGTATTGCAGCTGTTCCTAATGGAACATTTCTTCCAAGACCTGGCCGCAGACATACAAGACTGGGTACGAGATCGCCGTCCCGCTAACTTAAACAAGGCGGCTTGGCTAGCAGATGAGTACACGGAGACAAGGAAAGTAAGCCAGGGTACTACGCGGCTGGCTCAGAAGGTAGAACCGCGTACTCCAACCGTCACCCCACGCCCAGAGTTTCGGGCTCCAGTCCCACCACGTCCTCAGGGGCCTAGCAACTACCCCCGGGATTCGCCTAGGGTGACGTGCCATCACTGCAGCGACACGGGACATATTGCTCGTTATTGCCATTTGGGAGCTACAAATAACAACTGGAGACGCACAACACCCAACACAGAGGTCACTCCATCACGTCCCTCTGCGGCCCACTGCCTGGAGACCGAGGGGGGCCCTGAGGAATGTCTGGGAATTTGGTATGAGGCAGACCCAATACAAGCTGCCTCTCCGGATAACCGTCAGCATCACCGTCAGGAGGTACGGGTGAATGGACAAGTAGCACAAGGCCTAAGAGACACTGGGACTACAATCACGTTGATTCAAAAACATCTGGTAAAGCCAGAGAACGTGTCCACTCGCACAGTTGCCGTCCGGGTCGCAGGGGGTGCTGTATTTCGCGTACCCACCGCCCGGGTGCACTTAGACTGGGGAGCCGGGTCAGGAAAGACCACAGTTGATATCATGGACAACCTACCTGCCGAGGTGGTGCTGGGCAACAACATTGGCCCTCTGACTTCGGCTTATTTACATACACCTGCTGCTGCTTGGCCCGGGACCACCCGCGTTGCTGGAATCAACTCGCTTGCTGCTGAGAACCGGGTAAGACTACCTTCCCCGACATGTACTGTAGATCCGGCACAATATCAAAGTCTAAAATGGGAATGTGACAAGTTGGCCAGCGAGAAATCAGAGATGCAACGACACTATGTCATGTATTATGAGATGTCCCGTGGCTTGAACATTGAAATACACAAACAGGCGGAAATTGTCAAAAGATTAAATGGGCTTTGCATCCAGGTGGTGCCCTATCTCTCCCAAGAGCATCAGCAACAGGTTTTGGGAGCCATTGAGAGAGCAAAGCAAGTGACTGTTCCAGAACTGAATGCTATTATTCACCGTCACCATCAGCTACCGACCTGGTAAGCCAATGGGAAGGCCGACGGACTGTCCAGGCAAACGGAACTTTTACCCTAACAGCAGACCGGACATCCCCAAGTTGACCCGAAAAGGATCAATCCGGGTCTGCCGGAGTGTTCCACAAAAGGGGAGCAGTGTAACGGACGTATGAACTATTCTGCCGGGACATCCTATAATACTCCTACAGTGAGGTCTACAAAGAACTGCATGGCTCGTTACAATTGGATTTGCCACATTGTATTCTGAGCTCAAAGGGTTAATTATACAAGGGACTTTTTCACTGCTGAATGCTAATATTACCTGCATAGCTAATGGACTCTCCCTTGTGAGTGTGTAATTGTTTTAAAGGTTAATTGAATTCTATTGTCTGATCAAGTCATGTTAAATGTCAGCTTGGAGCCAAAAACGTCTAGAGACTGATTGATTCAAGGGAATGTCATTATTTCAAAGTATGTGTGTGAAGGGGGGGGGGGGGGGGCGGAGAGTGTCATTGTTCATGTAAGCTTGTAACCATATAAAAAGTGAGGTGAAATGTGCAATAAAAGTCTGTCTTGTTTGACCCTTCAACACGCAGCCTTGTCTCGTTCGGGAAGGGGAACCCTCTCTCTCTCTCTGGATCTATTGGACGGGGATACCGGCGGTACTTGCATATCGCAGCTTGCCAGGGAAAAGGACGTCTCCAACGGCTGAGACCCTCTCCCTAGCTGGGTAGCCGGTACACTCCCTCTTTCTGTGCCACACGTAATCCTGCTTGCTGTCTTGTGATACCTCTATTGCTACTTGTAACCGACCTCATCTTATGACCCCAATGCTAATTCTTTGCTGCCTGAAGCGACCCTTTCTTGTGACCTTAACGCCAACTGTATTGCCGACTCTCTGCCGCCTGAAATGACCCCAGATTGTGATCTGGATGCTGACTCTTTTCCCCTGAACCCACTCTGGATTGTGACCTCAACGTTGACTTTACCCTCCAAACCCACTCTGGATTGTGACCTCAATGTGGACTTTTCCCCCCGAACCCACTCTGCATTGTGACCTCAACGTTGACTTTACCCCCTGAACCCACTCTGGATTGTGACCTCAAAGTTGACTTTACCCCCTGAACCCACTCTGGATTGTGACCTCAAAGTTGACTTTACCCCCTGAACCCACTCTGGATTGTGACCTCAACGTTGACTTTACCCTCCAAACCCACTGTCAGGACCTGGACTTGAACCTGGGACCTCATCTGTGTCTGGCAGTGAACCTTCTCACTGAGCTATCTGTGATGCTGGACAGCTCCCTGTCTGATCTGCTGGACAAACCCATCTGATCCATTGAACATTCCTGCCTTGTGTCTTGATTGCATTGAACCTTGAACCCCTTGCTCCTCCCACAGACTTCCTATAAAAGCCTTGTCTCTGCACTTCCTCTTTGCCAGGTTATTGTGCCTTCCCAGCCAGTGCCTTGCGATTTGTCTGCTCTGCTGCCATTGTATCTGCAACCACCTGTGTTTGACCCTCGGCCTGTTCCTGGACTTCTCTATTGCCTGATCCCAATCTGCAACCACCTGTGTTTGACCCTCGGCCTGTTCCTGGACTTCTCTATTGCCTGATCCCAATCTGCAACCACCTGTCTTTGACCCTCGGCCTGTTCCTGGACTTCTCTACTGCCTGATCCCAATCTGCAACCACCTGTGTTTGACCCTCGGCCTGTTCCTGGACTTCTCTATTGCCTAATCCCAATCTGCAACCACCTGTGTTTGACCCTCGGCCTGTTCCTGGACTACTCTACTGCCTGTATACCTGTTCTGTCACTGCTATAGCAATTGGCCTCTGAGCCTGACTCCAGACCGTGACAGAATAACCTGGCCTAAAACATGGAGGCCGCTATAGCAGGCCTGTGGCTCCTCTCAGGCACCAACTTTTGGAGCTCCAGCAAGAAGTTCTGTTACTGAAAGGTACAGTAGGCCCAGCCCTGGAACCAGCATGCCCTGAGCCATTTGTGGTGATGCCAGAGAGGTTTGATGGTAGCCGTGCATCATTCTTGTGCTTCAAGGTGGATTGCGAGCTGTTGTTTGCTCTTAAGCCTAGGACCTATGCCACCGATTATATAAAGGTTCGCGCTACTATCAACCTGCTCACTGGACCAATCAAAGCATGGGCTCATCAGGTACTACAGGAAAGGAGTCCAGTCTTGGACAGCTGGGAAGCATTTATGTTAGCTCTGGACTCTCACTGTACTGTTGCCAAGAAAACCAGGGTTCCCAAGTCTGCTCCTAGCTCATGTGGCCTACTGGAACCCAGGGACAGGAATACCCGGTACAGATACGACTCTGAGCCATCCCAGTATGTGCCAAGCCGTGAAGCCCTAACACCACAAAGCCTTGGCATTCCTGTGGATATACACACACCTATCCTGGAAGATGTGGAACCAATGGAGATCGGGGTCATCCAGACCAAGCTGTCTAAAGGTGAAAGAGAGCGGAGGAGAGGCTATGGCCTTTGTTTCTATTGTGGAGAAAGAGGTCACCTTATCTCCCTCTGCCCAACTCGCCCACCTCGACCAAAGGTTCTTCAAGTGTGTACTATTGGGACTCATCATGCTATTCCTGCTGTTCGGCCTGTGAACTGCCAAGGTTGCTTTAAGGCCTGTCCGTGTTCGATGGCACAAGTGGGTTCCCAGACTACGGTGGTCAACGATACCAGTGCCCCTCTTGAACCTGCAACCAATACCCCTGTAAAACCCCTACCATCTGGCCTAAAGGCAACTATGCATCTTCCTGACAACAGATCAGTTCCAGTAGTCAACCCACACTCCACAGTGGTAAATACAGTAACATCACCCTGTCCTGCCAAAGAACCACCTCCTGCTCCAGAAACATCTTCGCTACTTCTTAAGAAAACGCCTGTTCCTGATACCGTCACCACTTCCGTAAAGTCTGGTTTCATCACTAATTCCTGTCCTGCCAAAGAAGTTCTACCACCTGACTGTATGTATGCCTCGAATGGCACCCTTATCCGTAAGCAGGAGCTGGAGATGTTTGAAAAAGCCTTGCAAGCGAGGAGAATCTCCCGGGCAGGAACTTCTGAAGCAATAATAAGGTTCACTCCCTAGATTAACAAAAGTATTCCACCAGATGTTTCCTCACAAGCCAAGTCCTAGGACGTCCGGAGGACATCCTGAGAGGAGGGGAGTACTGTCAGGACCTGGACTTGAACCTGGGACCTCATCTGTGTCTGGCAGTGAACCTTCTCACTGAGCTATCTGTGATGCTGGACAGCTCCCTGTCTGATCTGCTGGACAAACCCATCTGATCCATTGAACATTCCTGCCTTGTGTCTTGATTGCATTGAACCTTGAACCCCTTGCTCCTCCCACAGACTTCCTATAAAAGCCTTGTCTCTGCACTTCCTCTTTGCCAGGTTATTGTGCCTTCCCAGCCAGTGCCTTGCGATTTGTCTGCTCTGCTGCCATTGTATCTGCAACCACCTGTGTTTGACCCTCGGCCTGTTCCTGGACTTCTCTATTGCCTGATCCCAATCTGCAACCACCTGTGTTTGACCCTCGGCCTGTTCCTGGACTTCTCTATTGCCTGATCCCAATCTGCAACCACCTGTCTTTGACCCTCGGCCTGTTCCTGGACTTCTCTACTGCCTGATCCCAATCTGCAACCACCTGTATTTGACCCTCGGCCTGTTCCTGGACTTCTCTATTGCCTAATCCCAATCTGCAACCACCTGTGTTTGACCCTCGGCCTGTTCATGGACTACTCTACTGCCTGTATACCTGTTCTGTCACTGCTATAGCAATTGGCCTCTGAGCCTGACTCCAGACCGTGACACCCACTCTGGATTGTGACCTCAATGTGGACTTTGCCCCCCGAACCCACTCTGGATTGTGACCTCAACGTTGACTTTACCCCCTGAACCCACTCTGGATTGTGACCTCAAAGTTGACTTTACCCCCTGAACCCACTCTGGATTGTGACCTCAACGTTGACTTTACCCTCCCCCCCACGAACCCACTCTGGATTGTGACCTCAACGTTGACTTTACCCTCCCCCCCACGAACCCACTCTGGATTGTGACCTCAACGTTGACTTTACCCTCCCCCCGAACCCACTCTGTATTGTGACCTCAACATTGACTTTACCCTCCCCCCGAACCCACTCTGGATTGTGACCTCAACGTTGACTTTACCCTCCCCCCGAACCCACTCTGGATTGTGACCTCAACGTTGACTTTACCCCCTGAACCCACTCTGGATTGTGACATCAACATTGACTTTACCCCCTGAACCCACTCTGGATTGTGACCTCAACATTGACTTTACCCCCCGAACCCACTCTGGATTGTGACATCAACATTGACTTTAACCCCTGAACCCACTCTGGATTGTGACCTCAACGTTGACTTTACCCTCCAAACCCACTCTGGATTGTGACCTCAACGTTGACTTTACCCCCTGAACCCACTCTGGATTGTGACCTCAACGTTGACTTTACCCCCTGAACCAACTCTGGATTGTGACCTCAACGTTGACTTTGCCCCCCGAACCCACTCTGGATTGTGACCTCAACGTTGACTTTACCCCCTGAACCCACTCTGGATTGTGACCTCAACGTTGACTTTACCCCCCCCCCCCGAACCCACTCTGGATTGTGACCTCAACGTTGACTTTGCCCCCCGAACCCACTCTGGATTGTGACCTCAACGTTGACTTTCCCCCCCCCCCTGAACCCACTCTGGATTGTGACCTCAACGTTGACTTTGCCCCCCAAACCCACTCTGGATTGTGACCTCAACGTTGACTTTGCCCCCCGAACCCACTCTGGATTGTGACCTCAACGTTGACTTTGCCCCCGAACCCACTTTGGCTTATGACCTCAACGTTGATTTTGCCACTTGAACCCACTTTGGCTTGTGACCTTGCTGCTAATCCTCTGCCACCTGAGCCGACCCTGGCTTGTGACCTCAACGCCAACTCTCTGCTGCCTGAAATGACCCCAGCTTCTGAGCTGGATGCTGACTTTTTGCCGCCTAAACCTACTCTAGCTTGTGACCTTACAACTAATTCTCTGGCATCTGAAGTGACCTTGGCTTGTGACCTTGATGCTGATTCTGTGCCTGGTAATCTGGACTATGTGCTTTGGCTTTCACTAAGAACTGTACCTAGCCTGAAGTTTCCGGCCACTGGTCTCCACCACTCTCTATAGAAACATTCTTACCACAAAATCACTTTCCCTTTCTGGCTAAGAAAACAAACTGATAAAAGTTGAGGACAGCAGATCCTCATGGTGACCTTCTGTAGAGACATCTTTTAGGGTTAAAAGAAAAATATATCATTTATTAAAAAAAAATTACAAATAGGTAATCACTGCTAAGAAGCCGTGTATAGTTACATAGTTACATAGTTACATAGTTAGTCAGGTTGAAAAAAGACACAAGTCCATCCAGTTCAACCACAAAAAAAAAAACACAGTACAGTATAGGTTGCTGTTCATGGATCTGTCATTGAATGGTCACCCCAAGGACAGGAAGTGCCCATAATTCAAGGTGGGTGTCACAGAAAGTCTGATCGCCCCCAGGGGGTCAGGAAGGATTTTTTTCCTCTGCCACGGCACATTGGCATAGCACGGACAGGGGTTTTTCGCCTTCCTCTGGATCAAACAGGAAGGTAGGATTCAACGAATCGTCACTCCCATCATTACTGAACCCCCCCCCCCTATCAGACATCTACCCCCCTGGACGGTAGTGACTATGAATAATCTGAGATACTCGGAAGCAACCATTCGGGGACTAAAGCCGTTTGCCTCAATATTACTGGTCATCAACAAAAAAGCCTTAAGGACTGAACGACTGTTTAGAATCGATCGACACTCAAACACCACATCCCCTTATCCCAACCAAAGCGCATATCATGCTCTGGTTAACACAAGATCGGTAGTAAGACACCGACTAGAAATCCATGATCTCATCCTACAATGCGATTTAGACCGCCTCTAATCAAATTCATTATTATTAAATATGCCCCTTCAATAAAAAAAATCAAAACCAGTGACAACACACTGGACGAGATCTCAGAAGAAGCTCCACTCGGAACTCTTCAAAACAACATTAGGGAACAAAATAAAAACAATCCAACTACATCAAACAGCCACAGAAACCCTGAATGCTATCAACACGGCCCTACTACAGTCAGTCGACCTAGTAGCGCCAAAACGCAAAACCTGCATCCGGAAAAACAACTCCAGCTGGTTTAACGACCAGCTGTCGTTGCTGAAGCAAGAGCGCAGAAGAGCGGAAGCCGCCTGGAAAAGATGCTCTTCAGAGGAAAACCACACCATCTACAAGGTAATAACAAATAAATACCACAAAGAGATCTTCAAAGCCAAAAAAAAACATTTTTCCAATGCCATCACAAATGCCCTAAACCGCCCACGCGAACTCTTCAAGCTTGTCACCCAGACCATGAATCCAGTCTGTCTTGAACCCCCCAATTCAGATACCCAAGAATTTTGCAATGAATTATCGGATTATTTCATTAACAAAATTGAGAGAATCCGTGAAAGCATTCAGCAAAACAGTACCCCCCTCAACCCCCCATCAAGCATTCGCCCAATACCCATATAAATTCACAGCAATCAACAAAGTTCACTCTTAAACCCATCTCCATCGATGCCACAAAAAATATCATCGGTACTCTGCAAAATAGCACAGCGCCCAATGATATCATTCCCACTAAACTGCTGAAGGAATGTGCCGATATCCTGGCACTGCCTATCATGCAGCTTATAAACCTGTCCTTCAAAGAGGGCATAGTGCCCTCCCAGCTGAAACAAGGCATAATCAAACCCATCTTAAAGAAACCCACCCTCGACCCCAAAGACCCAACACACCGTCGTCCCATAACAGGTCTAAACGTCCTCTCCAAGGTAATGGAGAAAGTAGTGGTACAACAGCTGCAACAGCATCTAGACACCCATAATTTGCTCGATCCATTTCAATCAGGTTTTCTGTCCCGGGCACGGGACGGAAACAGCATTGCTCAAAATATGGGATGACGCTCTCGAGGCCGCAGATGAAGGAGAATCTTGTCTTCTAGTACTGCTGGACCTAAGCGCAGCTTTTGACACTGTAGACCACAAACTATTACTGACTCGGCTAGCTGAAGTAGCAAAAGTCACGGAAGGTGATCTAGCTTGGTTCTCCTCCATTTTGGAAAACCGATCAAAAGTAGTGAAATTGGGACCGTTCACTTCTGAAAAACGCACAGTGTCATGCGGAGTCCCTCAAGGATCACCTCTGTCGCCGGTTCTGTTCAATTTCTATCTCCGCCCTCTCTTTGAAATCATCAGCAGCCAAGAGTTACTTTACCACTCGTATGCAGATGACACACAACTCTATTTTCGCATCTGCAACAAAAAGGATCATCATCTCGATCTAGAGAAATGCCTCTCTTTGATTGACAACTGGATGACAAAGAGTTATCTTAAACGAAAACAGAACTTCTCCTGTTTCAGGCCAATCGAAAGAATCAACTGGCAACAACTTGGACACCCCCATTCTGGGCAAAATCATCTCCCCTAGCTCCAAAGTCAAAAGTCTCGTAGTCATCTTTGACACCTACATGACAATGGACGCACAAATAGGGTCGGTATTCAGCGGATCTCACCATCTGCTGCGCCTACTACGCAGACTTACTCCTTTTATTCCCAAAGAAGACATAGCAGTCGTGGTGCGAGCAATTGTTAGTTCCAGATTGGACTATGCAAATGCCCTTTACCTCGGACTCCCCAAATACCAAATCACCCGTCTGCAAGTCGTACAGAATACGGCTGCTAGACTTGTGACTGGGAAAAACCATGGGAATCAATCTCACCTTCACTGAGATCCCTTCATTGGTTGCCAGTAAAAGACAGAATCACTTTCAAAGCACTCTGTCTGACATAAGTGTATTCTGGGAAATGCCCCCCAATATCTATGCGACAAACTAAAAGCCTATAATACCAATCGCATTCTGCGATCCACCAATCAAAATCTACTCCAAATACCCAAAGCCAGATACAAGTCCAAAGGAGAGCGAAGATTTGCGGTCCAAGGTCCCAGACTATGGAACGCTCTACCAACCAGCATTCGGTTGGAGGAGAATCACTTGGCCTTTAGGAGAAAGGTCAAAACCCATCTCTTTTGAGTCCAAAGGAGACAGGAACAACGAGCGCCCAGAGGCGATTCAGTTCGCATGTGCAGCGCTATATCAATTTTTCACTCACTCACTCACTGTGTCAGTCCCGTATTGATGGAGATTGTCCATCCACGGTGATGATGTCACGCTGACACGTTTCACCCGCCAATGAGCTGTGATGAGTGTTTATTTGAGGAGTGTGTGCCGAGGACATACGAAAAATAATATACACATATATAACAAAGCGCAAACGGCAGATGGAGGAAATATACTAACTAGGGGACAACGACCAGATAGATAGAAAGAACTCGCGTTCACCACCAGGTGTCATAGGGGCCTATCTATTTCCTTATTGGTTACATTTCTAAAAATGCAGACAGATTACATTCTGTATTTAACCCATTTGGCATAAGCGTTACCCCAACGGAAATCCACATTTTCTCTTTTTGTGTGAGTTTAGTATGAAAGTCCCCTCTTCAAAGCATAGAGTCCTTTAACTTTCAACCCATCTGGGTTACCATCATGAAACTGTAGAAAATGCAAAGCTAGCGGACGTTCATCGTCCTTCTTTCTAATACAATGTTTTCGCCTATTCTGAGTTTTTACTACAGAATGTAATCTTTCTGCATTTTTAGAAATGTAACCAATAAGGAATTCAATATTTTCAGGCCCCTATGTCACCTGGTGGTTGTCGGGGACTTGAACCGGACGGCTGGCTATCCCCCACTCGGAATTCCGGGAACATCCCACACAAGATGACATCAAAGTGTGATCATTGGGGAGATCCCTTGACTTCATACAAAATAAAAGAAGGATGGATTTCAATACATTGGGGTTTAGTTACAGAGAAAATGGACGGCAATTCTAAGAGAAGGAGTTTATCTCCATAAGACGTTCAATCTTTATCTCCGCCCCCTCTCCTCATCAGTAACCAGAATTTACTCTACCATTCCTACGCGGATGACACCCAACTCTACTTTCGTATCGGCAACAATAAGGATCATTATCTCGGACTAGAGAAATGCCTCACTCTGATAGAAAATTGGATGACGGAGAGTTACCTTAACCACTTGCTTACTGGGCACATATACCCCCCTCCTGCCCAGGTGAAATTTCAGCTTCCGGCACTGCGTCGCTTTAACTTACAATTGCGCGGTCGTGCGACGTGGCTCCCAAACAAAATTGACACCCTTTTTTTCCCACAAATAGAGCTTTCTTTTGGTGGTATTTGATCACCTCTCCTGTTTTTATTTTTTGCGCTATAAACAAAAAAGCAACAATTTTGAAAAAAAAATCAATATTTTTTACTTGTTGCTATAATAAATAGCCCAATTAAAAAAAAAAAAAATTCTCAGTTTAGGTCGATACGTATTCTTCTACATATTTTTGGTAAAAAAAAAAAACGCAATAAGCGCTTACAAAATATGGGACAGAATTATTATTATTATTATTATTATTATTATTATTATTATTTTTTTTTACTAGTAATGGCGGCGATCTGCGATTTTGTATTGGGACTGCGACATTATGGCGGACATTATGGTGTACCTGTATTGTGTTCTAACTGTGGGGGGAGGGGGTGACTGGGGGAGGTGACCGATGCTTTGTCCCTATGTACAAGGGACACAGATTGGTCTCCTCTCTCCCCTGACAGGACGTGGAGCTCCGTGTTTACACCCCATTATTACACACAGAGCTCCATGTCCCTGCTCTGTCATTACCGATCGCGAGTACCTGGCGGACATCGCGACCGACAGGCACGCGCATCGGCATCTCAGGGACACGCCGGGCGCGCGCGCCGCCGCCTGCGCGCTTGCGCGCCCCTCAGTGGCCGGAGGAATCCAGGACGTCATATGACGTCCTGTTGGATTTTCAGAGCCACAATGAAGCCGTCATTTTCGGGGCTCAGGTGGTTAAACTCAATGGTTCAAAAACAGAACTTCTTCTGCTTCACGCCAATCGAAAGTCGCCCAGAATACGACGACACAACAGGAAAAACACCCTGGGAATCGATCTCCCCCTCCCTGAGATCCCTTCTCTGGTTGCCAGTAAAAGACAGAATTACGTTTAGGGCCCTCTGCCTGACGCACAAATGTGTACAAGGACGTGCCCCCCAATATATATGTGAAAAATGTAAATGTCACAACCCCAATCGCGTTCTCCGATCCACCAACCAAAATCTACTCCAGATACCCAAGGCCAGATACAAGTCCAAAGGAGAACGAAGATTGGCAGTCAGAGGACCGCGACGGAACGCTTTACCAACCAGCATCCGAACGGAAGGGAATCACCAGGAAAAAACTCAAAACCATCTATTCTGAAGGCAAAATACAGTAGGGAACGGATACCAAGCGCCCCGAGGCGATCCATGTGTCGCACTATACGAGTTTCTCACTCACTCTCAGGATATTTTCATGGAACGTTCTCACACCGGCCACACAAATCTATTCTGAAGGCAAAATACAGTAGGGAACGGATACCAAGCGCCCCGAGGCGATCCATGTGTCGCACTATACGAGTTTCTCACTCACCCTCAGGATATTTTCATGGAACGTTCTCACAATACGCTGGCCACACAAATCTATTCTGAAGACAAAATACAGTAGGGAACGGATACCAAGCGCCCGAGGCGATCCATGTGTCGCACTATACAAGTTTCTCACTCACTCTCAGGATATTTTCATGGAACGTTCTCACGCCGGCCACGCGAATCTATTCTGAAGGCAAAGTACAGTAGGGAACGGATACCAAGCGCCCGAGGCGATCCATGTGTCGCACTATACGAGTTTCTCACTCACTCTCAGGATATTTTCATGGAACGTTCTCACGCCGGCCACACAAATCTATTCGCCTCAACATTTCTATCAACACAAATCCAAGGCAGGAAATACAAATGAGATGGAAATATTCCGAATAGAAAGATCATTGCCCTTCCGGGGAAGACGCGTTCTTTCTATCCGTCTCGTTGTCCTTTTATGATATCTGTGTATATTATTCTTCCGTATATTTGTCTGTTTTACTTCTTTTTTATACTTTTGACTATCTAATGTTCTTTTTCTTTATTGAGAGATATATACAATTACAAAGTCGTTATTCAATAGATCTTAGGATTTAGGAAATACTCTCTCTACAGAAGTGATGAGTGTTTATTTCAGGAGTGTGTGCCGAGGACATCTGGTGGTCATACGCAAGTACAACATGATAGGAATGGGTATTTAAAGTGGAGTTCCACCCACTGATCCGGTTCCCCCCCCCCCCGCTGTCACATTTGGCACCTTTCAGGGGGGAGGGGACACCTATCTAATCCAGGAATTTGGTCCCACTTCCGGTAAAAGATCGCCGCAGTATCCGTGGCGATCTACGCCATGTCGGGCCCCTCCTCCGCCCCCCGGTGTCTTCTGGGAGACATACAGGTCCCAGAAGACAACAGGAACCAATCAGAACATGCAGCACAACTCGCACATGCGCAGGAGGGAGACTGCAAGGCTTCACTTCCTGATTCCCTTACTTAAGATGCCGGTGCATCCACCCGGAGCCAAGGAATGGGTCGGCTTCGGGTGAGAACATGGCGGGTGCCCTGGACCTTGAATGATGGGCACATCCTGTCCATGGGGGGGCCATTCAATGACAGATCCATGAACAGCAACCTATACACGGCTTCTTAGCAGTGATCACCTATCTGTAATCTTCATTGTGCGATCGGTGCTTCACACCAATCGGCTCCATTGAAGTTCAGTCCCTTCCCCCCATGTCCTGGTGGTGTGAATGAAAGACCACCATGATGGAGATGCCAGGAGCTCCATTGAAGTTCAGTCCCTTCCCCCCATGTCCTGGTGGTGTGAATGAAAGACCTCCATGATGGAGATGCCAGGAGCTCCATTGAAGTTCAGTCCCTCCCCCCCCCATGTCCTGGTGGTGTGAATGAAAGACCCCCATGATGGAGATGCCAGGAGCTCCATTGAAGTTCAGTCCCTCCCCCCCATGTCCTGGTGGTGTGAATGAAAGACCTCCATGATGGAGATGCCAGGAGCTCCATTGAAGTTCAGTCCCTCCCCCCCCATGTCCTGGTGGTGTGAATGAAAGACCTCCATGATGGAGATGCCAGGAGCTCCATTGAAGTTCAGTCCCTCCCCCCCCATGTCTTGGTGGTGTGAATGAAAGACCTCCATGATGGAGATGCCAGGAGCTCCATTGAAGTTCAGTCCCTTCCCCCCATGTCCTGGTGGTGTGAATGAAAGACCTCCATGATGGAGATGCCAGGAGCTCCATTGAAGTTCAGTCCCTCCCCCCCATGTCTTGGTGGTGTGAATGAAAGACCTCCATGATGGAGATGCCAGGAGCTCCATTCACCCACATTGACAACGTTGTCCTTCTTATTGCAATGGTGGTAGTGCGGGATTCGTATCTTAATGGAACTTTTTGCTACATTGTTTTCAATAAAGTTTATATTTTTCCTGTAGATTTCTCTACAGAAGGTCTCTCTGAGGATCTGCTGTCCTTTTCTATGTGCGTTTCCTTTAAAGAGACGACACCGGATGTGACCCGGGGGGGAATCCCGTGGATTTAGTGATCCTCCATCTCAGGATGTGACGAGTTTTACTAGAAGAAAACCAAGTGGTCAAAGTGTCCTCTCCCGTCACTGCTGGAACTACAAGTTCTGACAACATTATGGAATTCCACGTGCGATAAATATCACAAGGGGGCCACAAGGGGGTCACAAGGGGGTCACAAGGGGGCCACAAGGGGGTCACAAGGGGGCCACAAGGGGGTCACAGGGGGGTCACAAGGGGGTCACAAGGGGGTCACAAGGGGGCCACAAGGGGGTCACAAGGGGGTCACAAGGGGGCCACAAGGGGGTCACAAGGGGGTCACAAGGGGGTCACAAGGGGGCCACAAGGGGGTCACAAGGGGGTCGCAAGGGGGCCACAAGGGGGTCACAAGGGGGTCACAAGGGGGCCACAAGGGGGTCGCAAGGGGGTCACAAGGGGGTCACAAGGGGGTCACAGGGGGGTCACAAGGGGGTCCTGACTGGGCATCCTAGTCAGGGCGAGTCTCCTGTGAATGGGAACAGATCAGCTACAGAAAACACCCCCAAACATGGGAACAAGCTGGAGGACCACCCAACACACAATCCAACACTCACCACCCAACACACAATCCAACATTTACCACCCAACACACAATCCAACAATCACCACCCAACACACAATCCAACACTCACCACCCAACACACAATCCAACATTTACCACCCAACACACAATCCAACAATCACCACCAAACACACAATCCAACAATCACCACCCAACACACAATCCAACAATCACCACCCAACACACAATCCAACACTCACCACCCAACACACAATCCAACATTTACCACCCAACACACAATCCAACAATCACCACCCAACACACAATCCAACAATCACCACCCAACACACAATCCAACAGTCACCACCCAACACACAATCCAACAATCACCACCCAACACACAATCCAACAGTCACCACCCAACACACAATCCAACAATCACCACCCAACACACAATCCAACAATCACCACCCAACACACAATCCAACAGTCACCACCCAACACACAATCCAACAGTCACCACCAAACACACAATCCAACATTTACCACCCAACACACAATCCAACAATCACCACCCAACACACAATCCAACAGTCACCACCCAACACACAATCCAACAGTCACCACCCAACACACAATCCAACAATCACCACCCAACACACAATCCAACAATCACCACCCAACACACAATCCAACAATCACCACCCAACACACAATCCAACAATCACCACCCAACACACAATCCAACAGTCACCACCCAACACACAATCCAACAGTCACCACCAAACACACAATCCAACATTTACCACCCAACACACAATCCAACAATCACCACCCAACACACAATCCAACAGTCACCACCCAACACACAATCCAACAATCACCACCCAACACACAATCCAACAATCACCACCCAACACACAATCCAACAATCACCACCCAACACACAACTCTCAGACTCTCTGTACTCCCTCTACTCTCAGACTCTCTGCACTCACTCTATTCTCAGACTCTCTGCACTCCCTCTACTCTCAGACTCTCTGCACCCCCTCTACTCTCAGACTCTCTGCACTCCCTCTACTCTCAGACTCTCCGCACTCCCTCTACTCTCAGACTCTCTGCACTCCCTCTACTCTCAGACTCTCCGCACTCCCTCTACTCTCAGACTCGCCGTACTACCTCTACTCTCAGACTCTCCGCACTCCCTCTACTCTCAGACTCTCCGCACTCCCTCTACTCTCAGATTTTCCTCACTCCCTCTACTCTCAGACTCTCTGTACTCCCTCTACTCTCAAACTCTCTGTACTCCCTCTACTCTCAGACTCTCCGCACTCCCTCTACTCTCAGACTCTCCGCACTCCCTCTACTCTCTGACTCTCTGCACTCCCTCTACTCTCAGACTCTCTGCACTCCCTCTACTCTCAGACTCTCTGTACTCCTTCTACTCTCAGACTCTCTGCACTCCCTCTACTCTCAGACTCTCCGCACTCCCTCTACTCTCTGACTCTCTGCACTCCCTCTACTCTCAGACTCTCTGCACTCCCTCTACTCTCAGACTCTCTGCACTCCCTCTACTCTCAGACTCTCCGCACTCCCTCTACTCTCAGACTCGCCGTACTACCTCTACTCTCAGACTCTCCGCACTCCCTCTACTCTCAGACTCTCCGCACTCCCTCTACTCTCAGACTCTCTGTACTCCCTCTACTCTCAGACTCTCTGCACTCCCTCTACTCTCAGACTCTCTGCACTCCCTCTACTCTCAAACTCTCCGCACTCCCTCTACTCTCAGACTCTCCATACTCCCTCTACTCTCAGACTCTCTGCACTCCCTCTACTCTCAGACTCTCCGCACTCCCTCTACTCTCAGACTCTCTGCACTCCCTCTACTCTCAGACTCTCCGCACTCCCTCTACTCTCAGACTCTCCGCACTCCCTCTACTCTCAGATTTTCCTCACTCCCTCTACTCTCAGACTCTCTGTACTCCCTCTACTCTCAAACTCTCTGTACTCCCTCTACTCTCAGACTCTCTGCACTCCCTCTACTCTCAGACTCTCCGCACTCCCTCTACTCTCAGACTCTTTGTACTCCCTCTACTCTCAGACTCTCTGCACTCCCTCTACTCTCAGACTCTCCGCACTCCCTCTACTCTCAGACTCTCCGCACTCCCTCTACTCTCAGACTCTCTGCACTCCCTCTACTCTCAGACTCTCTGTACTCCCTCTACTCTCAGACTCTCTGCACTCCCTCTACTCTCAGACTCTCTGCACTCCCTCTACTCTCAGACTCTCCGCACTCCCTCTACTCTCAGACTCTCTGCACTCCCTCTACTCTCAGACTCTCCGCACTCCCTCTACTCTCAGACTCTCTGCACTCCCTCTACTCTCAGACTCTCTGTACTCCCTCTACTCTCAGACTCTCTGCACTCCCTCTACTCTCAGACTCTCTGCACTCCCTCTACTCTCAGACTCTCCGCACTCCCTCTACTCTCAGACTCTCCGCACTCCCTCTACTCAGACTCTCTGTACTCCCTCTACTCTCAGACTCTCTGCACTCCCTCTACTCTCAGACTCTCTGTACTCCCTCTACTCTCAGACTCTCCGCACTCCCTCTACTCTCAGACTCTCTGCACTCCCTCTACTCTCAGACTCTCCGCACTCCCTCTACTCTCAGACTCGCCGTACTACCTCTACTCTCAGACTCTCCGCACGCCCTCTACTCTCAGACTCTCTGTACTCCCTCTACGCTCAGACTCTCCATACTCCCTCTACTCTCTGACTCTCTGCACTCCCTCTACTCTCAGACTCTCTGTACTCCCTCTACTCTCAGACTCTCCGCACTCCCTCTACTCTCAGACTCTCTGCACTCCCTCTACTCTCAGACTCTCTGCACTCCCTCTACTCTCAGACTCTCTGCACTCCCTCTACTCTCAGACTCTCTGCACTCCCTCTACTCTCAGACTCTCCGCACTCCCTCTACTCTCAGACTCTCTGCACTCCCTCTACTCTCAGACTCTCCGCACTCCCTCTACTCTCTGACTCTCTGTACTCCCTCTACTCTCAGACTCTCCGCACTCCCTCTACTCTCAGACTCTCTGCACTCCCTCTACTCTCTGACTCTCTGTACTCCCTCTACTCTCAGACTCTCTGTACTCCCTCTACTCTCAGACTCTCTGTACTCCCTCTACTCTCAGACTCTCCGCACTCCCTCTACTCTCAGACACTCCGCACTCCCTCTACTCTCAGACTCTCTGTACTCCCTCTACTCTCAGACTCTCCGCACTCCCTCTACTCGCAGACTCTCCGCACTCCCTCTACTCTCAGACTCTCTGCACTCCCTCTACTCTCAGACTCTCCGCACTCCCTCTACTCTCAGACTCTCCGCACTACCTCTACTCTCAGACTCTCCCCACTCCCTCTACTCTCAGACTCTCCGTACTCCCTCTACTCTCAGACTCTCTGTACTCCCTCTACTCTCAAACTCTCCGCACTCCCTCTACTCTCAGACTCTCCGTACTCCTTCTACTCTCAGACTCTCTGTACTCCCTCTACTCTCAGACTCTCCGTACTCCCTCTACTCTCAGACTCTCCGCACTCCCTCTACTCTCAGACTCTCTGCACTCCCTCTACTCTCAGACTCTCCCCACTCCCTCTACTCTCAGACTCTCCGTACTCCTTCTACTCTCAGACTCTCCGTACTCCTTCTACTCTCAGACTCTCCGCACTACCTCTACTCTCAGACTCTCCGCACTCCCTCTACTCTCAGACTCTCTGTACTCCCTCTACTCTCAGACTCTCCGTACTCCTTCTACTCTCAGACTCTCTGTACTCCCTCTACTCTCAGACTCTCTGTACTCCCTCTACTCTCAGACTCTCTGTACTCCCTCTACTCTCAGACTCTCTGTACTCCCTCTACTCTCAGACTCTCCATACTCCCTCTACTCTCAGACTCTCCGCACTCCCTCTACTCTCAGACTCTCTGTACTCCCTCTACTCTCAGACTCTCCATACTCCCTCTACTCTCAGACTCTCCGTACTCCTTCTACTCTCAGACTCTCTGCACTCCCTCTACTCTCAGACTCTCCGCACTCCCTCTACTCTCAGACTCTCCGCACTCCCTCTACTCTCAGACTCTCCATACTCCCTCTACTCTCAGACTCTCCGTACTCCTTCTACTCTCAGACTCTCCGCACTCCCTCTACTCTCAAACTCTCCATACTCCCTCTACTCTCTGACTCTCTGCACTCCCTCTACTCAGACTCTCTGTACTCCCTCTACTCTCAGACTCTCTTCTCCAGGTAGTCTGTACATTCTCATGCAATCTTTATGCCTTTGGCTCTGTAGATTTGCTTCTCTTTCTGTCTTTCGGCATTCAATCTTTATTCAGAGAATTTCTGTACTTACCGGATCAGCTGCTGGAAGGATTCTGTTAGTTGTCTCTTTTGGAAGGTCGGGTGATGGGCTTGTCAGTTTATAAGATGCTTGGCTGGGAGGTGATAGGCGTGTCATTGGAAGAGCTCAAGGCGTCACAAGAGATCTTCCCTCAAGTCTTGTGAAATTTCTGCTTCAGATAATTCCTCGGATTAGTCACTTCGAGGAGCCAAATGTTTTACTGACTTGTCTGAGACGTGAATTCGGCTCTTCTCATTATCTCCGATTTGTCTTTCCTATCCATGGAATATTATTATTTCCCGTCCAATCGGTAATAATTTACCTGCTATAAGAGTGGAGAGGCCACATTAAAGGAAATATCTCTGATTCTAATATTGATAACATTCGCTATGTGAGAACATTGGATGGGGTCAGAACTGAGGAAGAGACAATTCCGCCACAAAGCCACGTCTGACATGTGAATTACTGATAGATATTAGAACGCTTCCATCAACCACCTAAACCACAATCATCTTCTACATTGATCAATAGATCTTTCTATACAAATGTTGCTGTATTATTGGCCGTGTCCTCGTATTTCTCCTCTCCCATGTTGGCCGTGTCCTCGTATTTCTCCTCTCTCATGTTGGCCGTGTCCTTGTATTTCTCCTCTCTCATGTTGGCCGTGTCCTCGTATTTCTCCTCTCCCATGTTGGCCGTGTCCTTGTATTTCTCCTCTGTGATGTTGGCCGTGTCCTCGTATTTCTCCTCTCCCATGTTGGCCGTGTCCTCGTATTTCTCCTCTCCCATGTTGGCCGTGTCCTCGTATTTCTCCTCTGTGATGTTGGCCGTGTCCTTGTATTTCTCCTCTCTCATGTTGGCCGTGTCCTTGTATTTCTCCTCTCTCATGTTGGCCGTGTCCTCGTATTTCTCCTCTCTCATGTTGGCCGTGTCCTCGTATTTCTCCTCTCCCATGTTGGCCGTGTCCTCGTATTTCTCCTCTCCCATGTTGGCCGTGTCCTTGTATTTCTCCTCTGTTATGTTGGCCGTGTCCTTGTATTTCTCCTCTGTTATGTTGGCCGTGTCCTCGTATTTCTCCTCTCTTTTTTTTCAAAGGTAAATTTTTATTTTGAAATTTTTGTACATACAAAACAGACAATACAAGAAACACACATCCTAGGCGAACATCGCCCGGTACATCATTTTACAAAACTTTGGTAGCTGGTACACATTGAGCATTTTCATAAAAACACACAGAGAAAGGTGGGAGAAAAACAACAGAATCGTTAATTTACTCACTTAGTTCTATTCAACGGGCAGAGGTATCAGCCATCAGTCAAAGTCCAAGGAGCAGGAGGTATGGGGCAACGGGCAGAGGTATCAGCCATCAGTCAAAGTCCAAGGAGCAGGAGGTATGGTGCAACGGGCAGAGGTATCGGCCATCAGTCAAAGTTCAAGGAGCAGGAGGTATGGGGCAACGGGCAGAGGTATCAGTCATCAGTCAAAGTTCAAGGAGCAGGAGGTATGGTGCAACGGGCAGAGGTATCAGCCATCAGTCAAAGTTCAAGGAGCAGGAGGTATGGTGCAACGGGCAGAGGTATCAGCCATCAGTCAAAGTCCAAGGAGCAGGAGGTATGGTGCAACGGGCAGAGGTATCAGCCATCAGTCAAAGTCCAAGGAGCAGGAGGTATGGTGCAACGGGCAGAGGTATCGGCCATCAGTCAAAGTTCAAGGAGCAGGAGGTATGGTGCAACGGGCAGAGGTATCGGCCATCAGTCAAAGTCCAAGGAGCAGGAGGTATGGTGCAACGGGCAGAGGTATCGGCCATCAGTCAAAGTTCAAGGAGCAGGAGGTATGGTGCAACGGGCAGAGGTATCAGCCATCAGTCAAAGTTCAAGGAGCAGGAGGTATGGTACAACGGGCAGAGGTATCAGTCATCAGTCAAAGTTCAAGGAGCAGAAGGTATGGTACAACGGGCAGAGGTATCAGCCATCAGTCAAAGTTCAAGGAGCAGAAGGTATGGGGCATCGGGCAGAGGTATCGGCCATCAGTCAAAGTTCAAGGAGCAGGAGGTATGGGGCAACGGGCAGAGGTATCGGCCATCAGTCAAAGTTCAAGGAGCAGGAGGTATGGGGCAACGGGCAGAGGTATCAGCCATCAGTCAAAGTCCAAGGAGCAGGAGGTATGGTGCAACGGGCAGAGGTATCGGCCATCAGTCAAAGTTCAAGGAGCAGGAGGTATGGTGCATCGGGCAGAGGTATCAGCCATCAGTCAAAGTTCAAGGAGCAGGAGGTATGGTACAACGGGCAGAGGTATCAGTCATCAGTCAAAGTTCAAGGAGCAGAAGGTATGGTGCATCGGGCAGAGGTATCGGCCATCAGTCAAAGTTCAAGGAGCAGGAGGTATGGGGCAACGGGCAGAGGTATCGGCCATCAGTCAAAGTTCAAGGAGCAGGAGGTATGGGGCAACGGGCAGAGGTATCAGCCATCAGTCAAAGTCCAAGGAGCAGGAGGTATGGTGCAACGGGCAGAGGTATCGGCCATCAGTCAAAGTTCAAGGAGCAGGAGGTATGGTGCATCGGGCAGAGGTATCAGCCATCAGTCAATGTTCAAGGAGCAGGAGGTATGGTACAACGGGCAGAGGTATCAGTCATCAGTCAGAGTTCAAGGAGCAGGAGGTATGGTGATCTCGGAATCAACCCAAGAGCCCCAGACCTTGAAGAATGGACACCCTCTGGCCTCATATGTCATCTTATACAGCGGTATAGCACGATTGATGGTGGTGAGCCAGAAGGTAATGGTAGGTAAGGATGGAGACTTCCAGTGGAAGGTTATAGACTTCATAGCATAGAACAGTACTATCCGCAGGAAGGTTTGCATATTCTTAGATATAGTCTCATCATCAATGTGGCCCAGTAAACACCTCAGAGGATTACATATATTGGGTATCTCAGTCAGCGAGCTAATGAAGGCCGTGACCTCCGACCAGAACTTTCTAATCGGAGCACACTCCCACATCATATGAAAGAACGTGCCATCGGCCGCACCGCATCGGGAGCATAGCGCTGAGGGGATTCTGCTGAGTTTGAACAGTAAGCATGGTGTGAAGTAGGATCTATATAACAGTTTGGTCTGTATTACCTTGTCACGGGACGAAATGACAGAAGGGACCTGGAGGGGCAATACCTCCTGCCAGATCTCCTCCGTCAGTTCAGGGATGTCGGCTCTCCAGCTAGCAGCCGCTTTGCTCAGCCTTTGAGTCGTAGTGTGCAGGAGAGACCCATAATATGTGGAGACTAACTTGGCGTGCGAGGGGTCAGTTAGTAGTCGCTCCAGCCGAGAAAGCTGGACGACTATGTTACGAAGGCCAAACTGCGTTGCTGCAGTGTGGCGTATCTGTAGGTAAAGGAAGTAAGCCGTGCGTGGCAGATTATAGTCTCTACGAAATTCCTCAAAAGTACGAAACACATGGCCTGAGAACAGATGTAAAATAGTTTTTACCCCCCTTTTCGACCAGTATCCCCCATCCGATCTACGGAAAAATTCCGGAAGGTTCGGATTCCCCCACAGTGGAGTGTTCGGTGAGTATGTATTACTGCTGGAGGGGACTTGCAATTTAGTGAGTTTAATAATCCGTAGAGTCATAGCTATAATACTCGTTCCCTCCCGCCCCCCAAGGGACATACGATGAATCAAATTTTGCAGGGATTCATAGGAGGTGAGGATGGCTGCCTCCAATGCAGTGGCTGCATTGTTGGCTTCGGGGTAAAACCACCAGTGTACGTGGGCCAATTGAGAGGCAATATAATACATTTGAAGGCAGGGGAGGGCCAATCCGCCCTCCAGTACTGGTAACTGAAGGGTGTCCTTGGCAATCCTGACCGCCCCCCCTCCCCACAAAAAGGAGGTGAGGATGGAATCTATCTCTTTGAATTTATTTTTTGTGACATACACTGGCGAATTACCCAAAACATAAAGAAATCGTGGCAAGAAAATCATCTTAAAAATATTAATTCTACCCAGTAATGTTAATGGAAGATTAGCCCAGGTTTTGAAAGTAGTTTTCAAGCGCCCTATGAGGGGGTCTAAATTAGTCTTGACATAGGAGGCCATGGGATGTTGTATTATGACTCCTAAGTACCGGAAGGAGCTGACTATCTGTAGTGGACAAAGATGGTGGTAGCCGGACCGACGTCGCCTGGTCCATCATAAACAGAATGGACTTGTCCCAATTAACCTGGAATCCCGAAAAGTGGCCAAACCTCCCAATGAGATCCAGCAGGGCCGGGGGGGACGACTGGGGGTCCGACAAGTATATTAACATGTCATCAGCGTAGAGAGATACCTTGACTAGTGTAGATTAGATAGTCCAACCTTTTCCTCCCACCTTTTAGCACCCCCAAATTCTTTAAACATTTTCCCATTTCCCATTAACAAGATAGGAGTTGGAGTAAAGTCGGCCACGACAGCCTATTTTATTTTCAAACCAAATTAAATATTTAAATCCAATTAAATAATTCCAAGTAACCAAAACTTTATTTATTAACATTTAACCCAAATAACTTTATTAACACCCGTCCAATTTGATCTTTGACAGCAACCCCACTTAAACCTTTTATTTTCCATTACACTGCGTTACCATCACCATATCCGGCCCCCAGCCGACCCAGCTCGGAGACACCCCCTTTTACACCGCAGTGTACCATAACCGTATTCCAGCGGACACCGTTCCACTGGAATAACACCATACGGGGGCCATCCCACTGATGAGCCCCCCCACCATTTCCATTCCATCTGTTAGCTGTCACCATCAAAGACCAAAGGACACCGCCACAGGCCGGAAGTGGAACCCCCTTTCCCTTACGGACCCCTCCACACCCGCAGGGCCCTCTATATCCCTTCCTGCAAACCTAGTACCCCCAATCCATACCCACAACGGTTAGGTGAACACCATCCCCAATCAGGTAGAGACCCACATTAACCTCCATCTCCGTGTGACGAACAACCAAAACCCCCGTGCTAAGCCACAAACCACCCCACCACCTTGTGCCCCTTGACAGCCACTGACCTTGCCCTACGCCAGATGGTCCGAGCGACTATGTCAGACCACACCCGCAACAGCCCTATAAAAGCTGCCCTGAACGTGAGTACGTCCGCCTAAATGGCGGAGATCAAATCCCCCATTGTCCGAACCCCCATGTCATTGCCCCCCAAGTGTAAAAAACTGACCCGTCGGTAGGCCGGTCTAGCCGGGCATAGCGCTGCACCCCAGGCAGCATCCTGCCCCACCCCCATCCCAGGAAACCCCCAGCCAATGAATTCTCAACTTCCGCCTGGAAATCCCCAACTGTCTACCTTTTTGGGCCTAGCAACCGCTCTCCTTGCTCCCCCCTGCAAACAAAAGAATGCCCCATGGTCCACACGAGGACGAGTGGCCTCCATCTGAAAACAAATAACAACAGTGATAATCATGCCACAACCCTCCGGAATATCATGAACCCACAACCTCCAGTCCATACATCACCACCCCTTCTCAATCCAGCGCCATGTATGGGCGCACAGAAGAACGAAATCTTCTAGATTACCCCAACACCCGATCCTTTTTGACCGCCACCTCATCCAACCCCCACCGGGCCGCCCCAGTAGCCGCCCCGATGCGGAAGGCGTGCGAGATCATTGTAACTCAGTAAACCCAGCTGGTTTCAGACATATCCTAAACACCTGTCCCAACTGAAACCGTGACACAAAAACAAACCATCCCCATGCATAAAGAAGGCCCCCCTAACCCAGGGCGTATCGCTGAAAAACTCCCGCACCGTCCCTACCACCTCTCTGAAAGGGCCAACCAACACCACCCCAAAACCATAAAGATTAAAACCCACCCCATACTGGATGAACAGATGTCCCCCCAAAAACGCCACACTCTCCTGCAAAACCCAAAAATCACTGGTCTCCGCCCGTCCCTGAGACTTTTCCGTAATCCTTACCCGCCTATCTTACCCAAAAACTTTTTGTCAAGATGGCCCAGACTTCCCACTTAAACAAAAGGCTATACCCATCTGACCAGACACAAAATTACACCACCAACCAACCCCAGCTCTACCTCCCTCGTCACGACATCCGCCCTCCATTTGAACACAGACCATTCGTTCCCCCACCTTTTTTGTATGCCGCCCCACCTCGGCCCACTCACCCACCTACTGACCCAGCTTGCAGAGATCACAACGCAATGCCCCACATCTACCCAGGGCCAGGGACCCTGTCTCTTTCTGCCAGCTCTCTGACTTGTCCCCACTGAAAACCAAGACAGGGCGTCAGCGAGTCCGCAGTCTACCCCCGGAATGTGCCCAGCATACAGACAAACGGTCCATTGTAAACAGCGCAACACGAAGTACCGCAGCAACCGAACCCCCGGCAACGAGGATCCAGAAACTCGGTTGGTAACTGGCACCACCCCCATATTGTCACAGCCACCCCTGATTTTACATCCCTGTACTCCTCCCCCCCACAGATCGAACGCCATCACCACATGAAAAGAACTGCAGCAGCACCAAGTTCCTTTTAGAACCTCCGCCGCCACCCGGGACTCAGGCCATGCCTCCCCCTCCATCGTCACCTCGAAAAAAGACCCGTAAACGTGCTAACTTTTCAGAGTGTCCCACGTGCGCCCCCGCCCCCCTTTATAAAGGGGCTCCTCCTACCCAGTCACCAGACCTCCTACAGCCACTCCCCTGAAAACACCTCCTTCCTTCCTTAACCCTCTGTTGCACTACTCCTCACACAGTCATGCCCAGCCCTCCGTTATTTGTCTTTTGTCATGTCACTCCGGGCTTCCCTTCTCCTCTAGACCCCCAATCGTCAGTCCCGTGACTGCCCCGCAGGACCTCACCAATGCCGCCAGAGGCTCTATTGCCAGCGCAAAGAGCAGCGGCGACAGAGGGCACCCCTGTCTGGTGCCTCTCTTTATTGGAAAGGGATCAGATATGGCTGCGTTCACTCTTAGTCTAGCAGTGGGCTTCGAGTACAGTAGTTGCACCCACCTGATAAAGGTATTGCCGAATCCAAACTTCGCCAGGACCTCCAGCAGGTAAGGCCATTCGACCGAGTCAAATGCCTTATGTGCATCTAAGGACAGAACGGCCCTAGAGCCCATCTCTTCATGGGTTGCCTGCAGATTAGTGAATAATCTACGTAGGTTGATGGTGGTCGATCGCCCCGGGATGAACCCGGTTTGGTCTGCACCAATAATGGTAGTAATGACCGTGTTCAGTCGCCGGGCAAGTACCTTTGCTAGAATTTTTACGTCCGAATTAATGAGTGAGATCGGCCTGTAAGATTCACAGAGGAGGTGATCCTTGTGTGGCTTAGGAATAAGGACAATCAGTGCCTCTGACATAGAAGGCGGCAGCTGCCCCGTCCTGATAGCAAAATCATACACCCTGCCCAGATGAGGCACAAGCAGATCCCTGTACTGCATATACCACTCGATGGGGAAACCATCCAATCCCGGTGTTTTGTTTCTGGCAAAGGATTGGATAGCCTCCCCAATTTCCTCAGCCGTCAGAGGAGCGTCAAGGAGTGTCGCCTGTTGGGCCTGAAGCCTAGGCAGTGAGATTTCAGAAAGATAGTCATCCAATTCCACAATTGTGTAATGTGCTCTAGTAGCATAAAGGGAAGAATAAAATGTGACAAAGGCCTCCATGATCTCCTTATTCTGTTCTACTACAATTCCCCCGGAATCCTTAATCCTAGGTATACTACAAGGCTGGTAGTCCGGTCTGGAGAGATACGCCAGGAGGCGACTGTTTTTATCCCCAAACTCAAAGATCCGCTGATTCTGATACAGCAGCTTCTTCTGAGTACGCTCCAAAAGCACCAGGTCCAGTTCCCTGGCCCCATGCTTCCAAGCGGCGTGTGTCTCAGGAGAGGGGGTCGCTGAATAAGCGGCCTCTGCCTCTCTGAGAGACCTCTCTGCATCTGTCAGTCTCGATAGCGAGGCCTTGCGCGTCTGACCAATGGCCGCAGCAAAAGAGCCACGTGTGGTGGCCTTAAAGGCGTCCCACACCATCGGAACTGAGGCGCTCTGCCTGTTAGTCACCCAGTAAGAACCCATCTCTGTCATACACTGGTTCACCACAACCTCATCCGCCAACCATAATGGGCTCAGTCGCCACACTCGATAGGAGGAGGGAGAGGTGCCCAGGGCGAGGTCCACCAACAAAGGGGAATGATCAGACACCGCCCTAGGGAGGTACTTGACCTCAGTCACCGAATTCAACAGATCTGACGAGACCAAACATAAATCAATACGGGATAAAGTACCGTGAGACTCAGAATGACAAGAATACTCCCTCCCATCCGCATGCTTCCACCTCCAGACCTCCACCAAGTCAAATTGAGTTAAAAAGGATCCCAAGGGGGTGGGAGGTAGTGTAGAGCAACGCAACCTATCTATGGAATTATCCAATACTGTATTGTAGTCACCCGCTATCAATAAGGGACCCTCCGCTATCGCCAATATGGAGTTCATTACCCGCTCAAAGAATACTTTAGTGAATGGGGGCGGAGCATATAAGCTAGTTACCGTATATGGTTTACCCATGAATTCCATAACGACAATCACAAAGCAACCATTAGGATCAAGCTTAACATGTTTAATGCTAACTGGTGCAGATTTGGCAATAAGGATGGAAGTGCCCCTGGCATAAGTAGAGTGGAGAGCATAAGCGATTTTTGCCCGCTTAAGGGCCATTACTCTAGAGCCCTGGAGGTGGGTTTCCTGGAGTAGGATCACATGCGGATTATGACGTGCCAAATATTCAAACATCAACGATCTTTTCACTTTTGAATTAAGCCCCCGTACATTCCACGACACAAAACGTAATTTAGACATGAAAAAGCATGTAGTGTATGGCTGGAGGAACCCATTCCTCGCCGCACGCCGGGAGTGGCCAGAAACTGGCGCCCGACGCACCACGAGGGATGCGTACACTAAGGAGTAAGTCAGAAACATATAACCATGCTCCAGCAATACATAGTATCAGGTGCATAGTAGCAAGGCCAGCTAGTCCGGCCCATAGATAGACATGCAACAACAAGTACCAGCATTTCCGAAAAAGTGCAAGAAACACAAAAACAGTCCCGAACAAAAGTCCCTGAACAGCCCAACCCACCCTAACCCTCCCGGCTCCCAAACCCAAACATAGGAGAGCTTTGTTCCCAAAACCAAAATTGCAAGGCGGGGTGGCCATGACTCAAACCCCCCAACAACAATCCCTGAGAAGTGGTAGAGGTCCTTAGACGCTGGCTGCCGTCCGCAACCGCACAGAACAAACATATCAGGTGATCCCGAATCAGGATGGAGGATTCAAAAAACAGCAGGTAAGGTGTTCAAAAAAATGGGGGTAGAAAAGGCAAAGAAAATAATAGTAAATGCATCAGCAGGAACAGGATGACCACAGCCCTCCAGGCTGGACAAATAGTGTGCAAACAATGGCACAGGGGAGTACCCCACCACCCCAAAATATTTGAGAGAAGGGTTGTCAAGGAAAGTACACTCAGCATGTTCACTTTCAGTGTGGGGGCGACCTTCGGTCCTGGTTCCTGCGTTCCTGACGTCCCAGGGTGTCCACCCAGTGGGATGCCTCCTTAGGATCAGTAAAGAAGTAGGCCTTGCCCTGGTAGATGATTCTCAGACGAGCAGGATACAGCATGCCGTAGGGAAGCTGAAGCTCACGGAGCCTGCGTTTAATGGCGATGAAGGTGGCCCGTTGCTTTTGTGTGGCTACTGAGAAATCAGGAAAAATGGTTATTCCGCTTCCATTAAAGGACACTCTTCCCTTCTCCCTGGCAGCTCTGAGAACAGCCTCCCTGTCCCTGAAATGAAGCAGCTTGATGATCATGGCCCGTGGTGGGGCCCCAGGAGGAAGGGGGCGCATGGGGACTCTGTGTGCCCGTTCAATGGCGAATAGTGGCGAGAAGGTGGGAGCGCCAAACGTGGAGATCAGCCATCTTTCCATAAACATTTCTGGGGTCCTACCCTCAGACCCCTCTGGGAACCCCAGGAAACGAAGGTTACTCCTCCGTAAACGGTCTTCCATTTCAGTGAGTCTATCTGTAGTGTGTTCCTGGGCCTGGCGCAGCTCCCTGACAGAGCCCTGCAATGGATGGATCTCATCCTCTAGTGTACTGATGCGTTGTTCAGCATTAGACACTCTATGGCTGAGGTTGTGGACATCCTGCTTCAGAAAGGATAAGTCAGTTTTCATAGAATCCAGGGTTAGGGTTCTCATGTTGGCCGTGTCCTCGTATTTCTCCTCTTGTGGGGTTAGGGTTCTCATGTTGGCCGTGTCCTTGTATTTCTCCTCTCATGTTGGCCGTGTCCTTGTATTTCTCCTCTCTCATGTTGGCCGTGTCCTTGTATTTCTCCTCTCTCATGTTGGACGTGTCCTCGTATTTCTCCTCTCATGTTGGCCGTGTCCTCGTATTTCTCCTCTCTCATGTTGGCCGTGTCCTCGTATTTCTCCACTGTGATGTTGGCCGTGTCCTTGTATTTCTCCTCTCTCATGTTGGACGTGTCCTCGTATTTCTCCTCTCATGTTGGCCGTGTCCTCGTATTTCTCCTCTCTCATGTTGGCCGTGTCCTCGTATTTCTCCTCTCTCATGTTGGCCGTGTCCTTGTATTTCTCCTCTCATGTTGGCCGTGTCCTCGTATTTCTCCTCTCCCATGTTGGCCGTGTCCTCGTATTTCTCCTCTCTCATGTTGGCCGTGTCCTTGTATTTCTCCTCTCTCATGTTGGCCGTGTCCTCGTATTTCTCCTCTGTGATGTTGGCCGTGTCCTCGTATTTCTCCTCTCTCATGTTGGCCGTGTCCTCGTATTTCTCCTCTCATGTTGGCCGTGTCCTTGTATTTCTCCTCTCATGTTGGCCGTGTCCTCGTATTTCTCCACTGTGATGTTGGCCGTGTCCTCGTATTTCTCCTCTCATGTTGGCCGTGTCCTCGTATTTCTCCTCTCATGTTGGCCGTGTCCTCGTATTTCTCCTCTCTCATGTTGGCCGTGTCCTTGTATTTCTCCTCTCTCATGTTGGCCGTGTCCTTGTATTTCTCCTCTCATGTTGGCCGTGTCCTCGTATTTCTCCTCTCATGTTGGCCGTGTCCTTGTATTTCTCCTCTCATGTTGGCCGTGTCCTCGTATTTCTCCTCTCATGTTGGCCGTGTCCTTGTATTTCTCCTCTCTCATGTTGGCCGTGTCCTTGTATTTCTCCTCTCTCATGTTGGACGTGTCCTCGTATTTCTCCTCTCATGTTGGCCGTGTCCTCGTATTTCTCCTCTCTCATGTTGGCCGTGTCCTCGTATTTCTCCACTGTGATGTTGGCCGTGTCCTTGTATTTCTCCTCTCATGTTGGCCGTGTCCTTGTATTTCTCCTCTCTCATGTTGGCCGTGTCCTCGTATTTCTCCTCTGTGATGTTGGCCGTGTCCTCGTATTTCTCCTCTCTCATGTTGGCCGTGTCCTCGTATTTCTCCTCTCATGTTGGCCGTGTCCTTGTATTTCTCCTCTCATGTTGGCCGTGTCCTCGTATTTCTCCACTGTGATGTTGGCCGTGTCCTCGTATTTCTCCTCTCATGTTGGCCGTGTCCTCGTATTTCTCCTCTCATGTTGGCCGTGTCCTCGTATTTCTCCTCTCTCATGTTGGCCGTGTCCTTGTATTTCTCCTCTCTCATGTTGGCCGTGTCCTTGTATTTCTCCTCTCATGTTGGCCGTGTCCTCGTATTTCTCCTCTCATGTTGGCCGTGTCCTCGTATTTCTCCACTGTGATGTTGGCCGTGTCCTTGTATTTCTCCTCTCATGTTGGCCGTGTCCTCGTATTTCTCCTCTCTCATGTTGGCCGTGTCCTCGTATTTCTCCTCTGTGATGTTGGCCGTGTCCTCGTATTTCTCCTCTCTCATGTTGGCCGTGTCCTTGTATTTCTCCTCTCATGTTGGCCGTGTCCTCGTATTTCTCCACTGTGATGATGGCCGTGTCCTCGTATTTCTCCTCTCTCATGTTGGCCGTGTCCTTGTATTTCTCCTCTGTGATGTTGGCCTTGTCCTTGTATTTCTCCTCTGTGATGTTGGCCGTGTCCTTGTATTTCTCCTCTGTTATGTTGGCCGTGTCCTTGTATTTCTCCTCTCATGTTGGCCGTGTCCTCGTATTTCTCCTCTCATGTTGGCTGTGTCCTCGTATTTCTCCTCTCATGTTGGCCGTGTCCTCGTATTTCTCCACTGTGATGTTGGCCGTGTCCTCGTATTTCTCCTCTCATGTTGGCCGTGTCCTTGTATTTCTCCTCTGTGATGTTGGCCGTGTCCTTGTATTTCTCCTCTGTGATGTTGGCCGTGTCCTCGTATTTCTCCTCTCTCATGTTGGCCGTGTCCTTGTATTTCTCCTCTGTGATGTTGGCCGTGTCCTTGTATTTCTCCTCTGTGATGTTGGCCGTGTCCTCGTATTTCTCCTCTCATGTTGGCCGTGTCCTCATATTTCTCCTCTGTGATGTTGGCCGTGTCCTTGTATTTCTCCTCTCATGTTGGCCGTGTCCTCGTATTTCTCCTCTGTGATGTTGGCCGTGTCCTCGTATTTCTCCTCTCTCATGTTGGCCGTGTCCTTGTATTTCTCCTCTGTGATGTTGGCCGTGTCCTTGTATTTCTCCTCTCATGTTGGCCGTGTCCTCGTATTTCTCCACTGTGATGTTGGCCGTGTCCTCATATTTCTCCTCTCTCATGTTGGCCGTGTCCTTGTATTTCTCCTCTGTGATGTTGGCCGTGTCCTTGTATCTCTCCTCTGTGATGTTGGCCGTGTCCTTGTATTTCTCCTCTGTGATGTTGGCCGTGTCCTCGTATTTCTCCTCTCATGTTGGCCGTGTCCTCGTATTTCTCCTCTGTGATGTTGGCCGTGTCCTCGTATTTCTCCTCTCATGTTGGCCGTGTCCTTGTATTTCTCCTCTCATGTTGGCCGTGTCCTTGTATTTCTCCTCTGTGATGTTGGCCGTGTCCTCGTATTTCTCCTCTCTCATGTTGGCCGTGTCCTTGTATTTCTCCTCTGTGATGTTGGCCGTGTCCTTGTATTTCTCCTCTCATGTTGGCCGTGTCCTCGTATTTCTCCTCTGTGATGTTGGCTGTGTCCTCGTATTTCTCCTCTCTCATGTTGGCCGTGTCCTTGTATTTCTCCTCTGTGATGTTGGCCGTGTCCTCGTATTTCTCCTCTCTCATGTTGGCCGTGTCCTTGTATTTCTCCTCTGTGATGTTGGCCGTGTCCTCGTATTTCTCCTCTCATGTTGGCATTGTCCTTGTATTTCTCCTCTCATGTTGGCCGTGTCCTTGTATTTCTCCTCTGTGATGTTGGCCGTGTCCTCGTATTTCTCCTCTCATGTTGGCCGTGTCCTTGTATTTCTCCTCTGTGATGTTGGCCGTGTCCTCGTATTTCTCCTCTCTCATGTTGGCCGTGTCCTTGTATTTCTCCTCTCTCATGTTGGCCGTGTCCTCGTATTTCTCCTCTCTCATGTTGGCCATGTCCTCGTATTTCTCCTCTCTCATGTTGGCCGTGTCCTCGTATTTCTCCTCTCATGTTGGCCGTGTCCTTGTATTTCTCCTCTGTGATGTTGGCCGTGTCCTCGTATTTCTCCTCTCTCATGTTGGCCGTGTCCTTGTATTTCTCCTCTGTGATGTTGGCCGTGTCCTCGTATTTCTCCTCTCTCATGTTGGACGTGTCCTTGTATTTCTCCTCTCTCATGTTGGCCGTGTCCTTGTATTTCTCCTCTCATGTTGGCCGTGTCCTCATATTTCTCCTCTGTGATGTTGGCCGTGTCCTTGTATTTCTCCTCTCATGTTGGCCGTGTCCTCGTATTTCTCCTCTCTCATGTTGGCCGTGTCCTTGTATTTCTCCTCTCTCATGTTGGCCGTGTCCTTGTATTTCTCCTCTCTCATGTTGGCCGTGTCCTCGTATTTCTCCTCTGTGATGTTGGCCGTGTCCTTGTATTTCTCCTCTCATGTTGGCCGTGTCCTTGTATTTCTCCTCTGTGATGTTGGCCGTGTCCTTGTATTTCTCCTCTCATGTTGGCCGTGTCCTCGTATTTCTCCTCTGTGATGTTGGCCGTGTCCTCGTATTTCTCCTCTCTCATGTTGGCCGTGTCCTTGAATTTCTCCTCTCCCATGTTGGCCGTGTCCTCGTATTTCTCCTCTGTGATGTTGGCCGTGTCCTTGTATTTCTCCTCTCATGTTGGCCGTGTCCTCGTATTTCTCCTCTGTGATGTTGGCCGTGTCCTCGTATTTCTCCTCTCTCATGTTGGCCGTGTCCTTGTATTTCTCCTCTCCCATGTTGGCCGTGTCCTCGTATTTCTCCTCTCTCATGTTGGCCGTGTCCTTGTATTTCTCCTCTGTGATGTTGGCCTTGTCCTTGTATTTCTCCTCTGTGATGTTGGCCGTGTCCTTGTATTTCTCCTCTCATGTTGGCCGTGTCCTCGTATTTCTCCTCTCATGTTGGCCGTGTCCTTGTATTTCTCCTCTGTGATGTTGGCCGTGTCCTTGTATTTCTCCTCTGTGATGTTGGCCGTGTCCATGTATTTCTCCTCTGTGATGTTGGCCGTGTCCTTGTATTTCTCCTCTCATGTTGGCCGTGTCCTCGTATTTCTCCTCTCATGTTGGCCGTGTCCTCGTATTTCTCCTCTCATGTTGGCCGTGTCCTCGTATTTCTCCTCTCATGTTGGCCGTGTCCTCGTATTTCTCCTCTCTCATGTTGGCCGTGTCCTTGTATTTCTCCTCTGTTATGTTGGCCGTGTCCTCGTATTTCTCCTCTCTCATGTTGGCCGTGTCCTCGTATTTCTCCTCTCATGTTGGCCGTGTCCTCGTATTTCTCCTCTCATGTTGGCCGTGTCCTCGTATTTCTCCTCTCTCATGTTGGCCGTGTCCTTGTATTTCTCCTCTGTTATGTTGGCCGTGTCCTCGTATTTCTCCTCTCTCATGTTGGCCGTGTCCTTGTATTTCTCCTCTCATGTTGGCCGTGTCCTTGTATTTCTCCTCTCATGTTGGCCGTGTCCTCGTATTTCTCCTCTCTCATGTTGGCCGTGTCCTCGTATTTCTCCTCTCTCATGTTGGCCGTGTCCTTGTATTTCTCCTCTCATGTTGGCCGTGTCCTCGTATTTCTCCTCTCTCATGTTGGCCGTGTCCTTGTATTTCTCCTCTGTGATGTTGGCCGTGTCCTCGTATTTCTCCTCTCCCATGTTGGCCGTGTCCTCGTATTTCTCCTCTCATGTTGGCCGTGTCCTTGTATTTCTCCTCTGTGATGTTGGCCGTGTCCTCGTATTTCTCCTCTCATGTTGGCCGTGTCCTTGTATTTCTCCTCTCTCATGTTGGCCGTGTCCTCGTATTTCTCCTCTGTGATGTTGGCCGTGTCCTCGTATTTCTCCTCTCTCATGTTGGCCGTGTCCTCGTATTTCTCCTCTCATGTTGGCCGTGTCCTCGTATTTCTCCTCTGTGATGTTGGCCGTGTCCTCGTATTTCTCCTCTCATGTTGGCCGTGTCCTCGTATTTCTCCTCTGTGATGTTGGCCGTGTCCTCGTATTTCTCCTCTCTCATGTTGGCCGTGTCCTCGTATTTCTCCTCTCATGTTGGCCGTGTCCTTTTATTTCTCCTCTGTGATGTTGGCCGTGTCCTTGTATTTCTCCTCTCATGTTGGCCGTGTCCTCGTATTTCTCCTCTGTGATGTTGGCCGTGTCCTTGTATTTCTCCTCTGTGATGTTGGCCGTGTCCTCGTATTTCTCCTCTCATGTTGGCCGTGTCCTCGTATTTCTCCTCTGTGATGTTGGCCGTGTCCTTGTATTTCTCCTCTGTGATGTTGGCCGTGTCCTCGTATTTCTCCTCTCATGTTGGCCGTGTCCTCGTATTTCTCCTCTCTCATGTTGGCCGTGTCCTTGTATTTCTCCTCTGTGATGTTGGCCTTGTCCTTGTATTTCTCCTCTGTGATGTTGGCCGTGTCCTTGTATTTCTCCTCTGTTATGTTGGCCGTGTCCTTGTATTTCTCCTCTCATGTTGGCCGTGTCCTCGTATTTCTCCTCTCTCATGTTGGCCGTGTCCTCGTATTTCTCCTCTCTCATGTTGGCCGTGTCCTCGTATTTCTCCTCTCTCATGTTGGCCGTGTCCTCGTATTTCTCCTCTCATGTTGGCCGTGTCCTTTTATTTCTCCTCTGTGATGTTGGCCGTGTCCTCGTATTTCTCCTCTGTGATGTTGGCCGTGTCCTTGTATTTCTCCTCTGTGATGTTGGCCGTGTCCTTGTATTTCTCCTCTGTGATGGTGGCCGTGTCCTCGTATTTCTCCTCTGTGATGTTGGCCGTGTCCTTGTATTTCTCCTCTCTCATGTTGGCCGTGTCCTCGTATTTCTCCTCTCTCATGTTGGCCGTGTCCTCGTATTTCTCCTCTGTGATGTTGGCCGTGTCCTTGTATTTCTCCTCTGTGATGTTGGCCGTGTCCTTGTATTTCTCCTCTGTGATGGTGGCCGTGTCCTCGTATTTCTCCTCTGTGATGTTGGCCGTGTCCTTGTATTTCTCCTCTCTCATGTTGGCCGTGTCCTTTTATTTCTCCTCTGTGATGGTGGCCGTGTCCTCGTATTTCTCCTCTGTGATGTTGGCCGTGTCCTTGTATTTCTCCTCTGTGATGTTGGCCGTGTCCTCGTATTTCTCCTCTCATGTTGGCCGTGTCCTCGTATTTCTCCTCTCATGTTGGCCGTGTCCTTGTATTTCTCCTCTGTGATGTTGGCCGTGTCCTTGTATTTCTCCTCTCATGTTGGCCGTGTCCTTGTATTTCTCCTCTGTGATGTTGGCCTTGTCCTTGTATTTCTCCTCTGTGATGTTGGCCGTGTCCTCGTATTTCTCCTCTCATGTTGGCCGTGTCCTCGTATTTCTCCTCTCTCATGTTGGCCGTGTCCTTGTATTTCTCCTCTGTGATGTTGGCCTTGTCCTTGTATTTCTCCTCTGTGATGTTGGCCGTGTCCTTGTATTTCTCCTCTGTTATGTTGGCCGTGTCCTTGTATTTCTCCTCTGTGATGTTGGCCGTGTCCTTGTATTTCTCCTCTGTTATGTTGGCCGTGTCCTTGTATTTCTCCTCTCTCATGTTGGCCGTGTCCTCGTATTTCTCCTCTCTCATGTTGGCCGTGTCCTCGTATTTCTCCTCCCATGTTGGCCGTGTCCTCGTATTTCTCCTCTGTGATGTTGGCCGTGTCCTCGTATTTCTCCTCTGTGATGTTGGCCGTGTCCTCGTATTTCTCCTCCCATGTTGGCCGTGTCCTCGTATTTCTCCTCTGTGATGTTGGCCGTGTCCTCGTATTTCTCCTCTGTGATGTTGGCCTTGTCCTTGTATTTCTCCTCTGTGATGTTGGCCGTGTCCTCGTATTTCTCCTCTCATGTTGGCCGTGTCCTCGTATTTCTCCTCTCTCATGTTGGCCGTGTCCTTGTATTTCTCCTCTGTGATGTTGGCCGTGTCCTTGTATTTCTCCTCTGTGATGTTGGCCGTGTCCTTGTATTTCTCCTCTGTTATGTTGGCCGTGTCCTTGTATTTCTCCTCTGTGATGTTGGCCGTGTCCTTGTATTTCTCCTCTGTTATGTTGGCCGTGTCCTTGTATTTCTCCTCTCTCATGTTGGCCGTGTCCTCGTATTTCTCCTCTCTCATGTTGGCCGTGTCCTCGTATTTCTCCTCCCATGTTGGCCGTGTCCTCGTATTTCTCCTCTGTGATGTTGGCCGTGTCCTCGTATTTCTCCTCTGTGATGTTGGCCGTGTCCTCGTATTTCTCCTCTGTGATGTTGGCCGTGTCCTTGTATTTCTCCTCTGTGATGTTGGCCGTGTCCTCGTATTTCTCCTCTGTGATGTTGGCCGTGTCCTCGTATTTCTCCTCTGTGATGTTGGCCGTGTCCTTGTATTTCTCCTCTGTGATGTTGGCCGTGTCCTTGTATTTCTCCTCTGTGATGGTGGCCGTGTCCTCGTATTTCTCCTCTGTGATGTTGGCCGTGTCCTCGTATTTCTCCTCTCATGTTGGCCGTGTCCTTTTATTTCTCCTCTGTGATGGTGGCCGTGTCCTCGTATTTCTCCTCTGTGATGTTGGCCGTGTCCTTTATTTTCCCGGAACCTTCCTCTGTCCCACTGACCACTAAGAAGAAATCCGATCCGCCCAACGTTCTCGGCGCTCCTTCCTCCCGCCCACAGAGGAGTGTCCGGAGTTGGGATTACTGAGGAGGGGAATTCCCTTCAGTTCTCTCCATGTGATGATAAGAGGCCAATAAAATCCGTCTGCCGACACCTGAAATGTGGAAATCTTCTCTCCTTGAGATTTATATGACATTTCATAAGACCTTCCTAATCCCGTTGTGTACAATCCGCTCCGTCTGCCAACCATAATGACTTCCTAATCCTCTCCGAGATTTCACACTTCATGAAGAGGTGACGAGATTCACTGTGATGTCATCGCGGCGACTGGATCCGTGCCGGAGGAGGCCACTCCAGGAGATATGCCAGATGAAACCATAAAACGAAGAAACAACCCTAAGCCACTGTGCATGCCCATCCCCAATGCCCACTCCCAATGCCCACTCCCAATGCCCACTCCCAATGCCCACCCCCAATGCCCATCCCCAATGCCCACCCCCAATGCCCACCCCCAATGCCCACCTCCAATGCCCACTCCCAATGCCCACCTCCAATGCCCACTCCCAATGCCCACCTCCAATTCCCACCTCCAATGCCCACCCCCAATGCCCACTCCCAATGCCCACCTCCAATGCCCACTCCCAATGCCCACCCCCAATGCCCACCTCCAATGCCCACCTCCAATGCTCACCCCCAATGCCCACCCCCAATGCCCACTCCCAATGCCCACCTCCAATGCCCACTCCCAATGCCCACCCCCAATGCCCACCTCCAATGCCCACCTCCAATGCTCACCTCCAATGCCCACCCCCAATGCCCACTCCCAATGCCCACCTCCAATGCTCACCCCCAATGCCCACCCCCAATGCCCACTCCCAATGCCCACCTCCAATGCCCACTCCCAATGCCCACCCCCAATGCCCACCCCCAATGCCCACCTCCAATGCTCACCCCCAATGCCCACCCCCAATGCCCACTCCCAATGCCCACCTCCAATGCCCACTCCCAATGCCCACCCGCAATGCCCACCCCCAATGCCCACCTCCAATGCCCACCTCCAATGCCCACTCCCAATGCCCACCCCCAATGCCCACCTCCAATGCCCACCTCCAATGCCCACCTCCAATGCCCACCTCCAATGCCCATCCCAATGCCCACTCCCAATGCCCATCCCCAATGCCCATGTGCAATATATATGAGGTGGTATCAAGTTTCGGGAGGAGCTGTGCAACTGGTGCTATCCTGACCACACACGTCCCCCGTCTGATATTTCATGGACAGCGAGTTAGAACAAAGCATGTGAAAGCTGAAATTCTGTGTGAAAGCTGAAATTCTGTGTGAAAGCTGAAATTCGTCAAGTTTCCAGCGAGGCTTCCAGTCCTTCGATCATCATGCCGATCGATTCTGACATTCTGGGCTGAGCTCCTTGAAGGTCTTCCTGATCTCTCGTTGTCTTCCAGTGGCAGAGTCCATCTTGGTAAAGCTGCCGAGTTTCACACAGAATTTCTTCTTCGCTCGCTGTCCACGATGAAATGTCAGATGTGGAAACACACGTGGTCAGAAGAGCACCAGATGCACAGCTCCCGATGTACACAGATGGGCAGATTCAGAAAGAGATACGCCGGTGTATCTCTGAGTCCGGCCGTCGTATCTCTGAGTCCGGCCGTCGTATCTCTGAGTCTGTCCGTCGTATCTCTGAGTCCGGCCGTCGTATCTCTGAGTGCGGCCGTCGTGTCTCTGAGTCCGGCCGTCGTATCTCTGAGTGCGGCCGTCGTATCTCTGAGTCCGGCCGTCGTATCTCTGAGTCCGGCCGTCGTATCTCTGAGTTCCGGCCGTCGTATCTCTGAGTGCGGCCGTCGTATCTCTGAGTCCGGCCGTCGTATCTCTGAGTCCGGCCGTCGTATCTCTGAGTTCCGGCCGTCGTATCTCTGAGTCCGGCCCTCGTATCTCTGAGTGCGGCCGTCGTATCTCTGAGTGCGGCCGTCGTGTCTCTGAGTCCGGCCGTCGTATCTCTGAGTCCGGCCGTCGTATCTCTGAGTCTGTCCGTCGTATCTCTGAGTCCGGCCGTCGTATCTCTGAGTGCGGCCGTCGTGTCTCTGAGTCCGGCCGTCGTATCTCTGAGTGCGGCCGTCGTATCTCTGAGTCCGGCCGTCGTATCTCTGAGTCCGGCCGTCGTATCTCTGAGTTCCGGCCGTCGTATCTCTGAGTGCGGCCGTCGTATCTCTGAGTCCGGCCGTCGTATCTCTGAGTCCGGCCGTCGTATCTCTGAGTTCCGGCCGTCGTATCTCTGAGTCCGGCCCTCGTATCTCTGAGTGCGGCCGTCGTATCTCTGAGTGCGGCCGTCGTGTCTCTGAGTCCGGCCGTCGTATCTCTGAGTGCGGCCGTCGTATCTCTGAGTCCGGCCGTCGTATCTCTGAGTCCGGCCGTCGTATCTCTGAGTTCCGGCCGTCGTATCTCTGAGTCCGGCCGTCGTATCTCTGAGTCCGGCCGTCGTATCTCTGAGTGCGGCCGTCGTATCTCTGAGTCCGGCCCTCGTATCTCTGAGTCCGGCCGTCGTATCTCTGAGTCCGGCCCTCGTATCTCTGAGTCCGGCCGTCGTATCTCTGAGTCCGTCCCTCGTATCTCTGAGTCCGGCCCTCGTATCTCTGAGTCCGGCCGTCGTATCTCTGAGTCCGGCCCTCGTATCTCTGAGTCCGGCCGTCGTATCTCTGAGTGTGGCCGTCGTATCTCTGAGTCCGGCCGTCGTATCTCTGAGTCCGGCCGTCGTATCTCTGAGTCCGGCCGTCGTATCTCTGAGTACCGCCGTCGTATCTCTGAGTCCGGCCGTCGTATCTCTGAGTCCGACCGTCGTATCTCTGAGTCCGGCCGTCGTATCTCTGAGTCCGGCCGTCGTATCTCTGAGTCCGGCCGTCGTATCTCTGAGTCCGGCCGTCGTATCTCTGAGTCCGGCCGTCGTATCTCTGAGTCCGGCCGGTCGTATCTCTGAGTCCGGCCGTCGTATCTCTGAGTCCGGCCGTCGTATCTCTGAGTGCGCTCAGTCGTATCTCTGAGTCCGGCCCGTCGTATCTCTGAGTCCGGCCGTCGTATCTCTGAGTCCGGCCCTCGTATCTCTGAGTCCGGCCGTAGTATCTCTGAGTGTGGCCGTCGTATCTCTGAGTCCGGCCGTCGTATCTCTGAGTCCGGCCCTCGTATCTCTGAGTCCGGCCGTAGTATCTCTGAGTCCGGCCGTCGTATCTCTGAGTCCGGCCCTCGTATCTCTGAGTGCGGCCGTCGTATCTCTGAGTGCGGCCGTCGTATCTCTGAGTCCGGCCGTCGTATCTCTGAGTCCGGCCGTCGTATCTCTGAGTCCGGCCGTCGTATCTCTGAGTCCGGCCGTCGTATCTCTGAGTGTGGCCGTCGTATCTCTGAGTCCGGCCGTCGTATCTCTGAGTCCGGCCGTCGTATCTCTGAGTGTGGCCGTCGTATCTCTGAGTCCGGCCGTCGTATCTCTGAGTCCGGCCGTCGTATCTCTGAGTGTGGCCGTCGTATCTCTGAGTCCGGCCGTCGTATCTCTGAGTCCGGCCGTCGTATCTCTGAGTCCGGCCGTCGTATCTCTGAGTCCGGCCCTCGTATCTCTGAGTCCGGCCGTCGTATCTCTGAGTCCGGCCGTCATATCTCTGAGTCAGCGGGGATCATCCGTATTGATCCGCCCCGCGTGTTTGTCGGCTCAGCGGGGATCATCCGTATTGATCCGCCCCGTGTGTTTGTCGGCTCAGCGGGGATCATCCGTATTGATCCGCCCCGTGTGTGTCCGTCGGCTCAGCGGGGATCATCCGTATTGATCCGCCCCGCGTGTGTCCGTCGGCTCGGTGGGGATCATCCGTATTGATCCGCCCCGTGTGTTTGTCGGCTCAGCGGGGATCATCCGTATTGATCCGCCCCGCGTGTGTCCGTCGGCTCAGCGGGGATCATCCGTATTGATCCGCCCCGCGTGTTTGTCGGCTCAGCGGGGATCATCCGTATTGATCCGCCCCGCGTGTGTCCGTCGGCTCAGCGGGGATCATCCGTATTGATCCGCCCCGCGTGTGTCCGTCGGCTCAGCGGGGATCATCTGTATTGATCCGCCCCGCGTGTGTCCGTCGGCTCGGCGGGGATCATCCGTATTGATCCGCCCCGCGTGTGTCCGTCGGCTCAGCGGGGATCATCCGTATTGATCCGCCCCGTGTGTCCGTCGGCTCAGCGGGGATCATCCGTATTGATCCGCCCCGCGTGTGTCCGTCGGCTCAGCGGGGATCATCCGTATTGATCCGCCCCGCGTGTGTCCGTCGGCTCAGCGGGGATCATCCGTATTGATCCGCCCCGCGTGTGTCCGTCGGCTCAGCGGGGATCATCCGTATTGATCCGCCCCGCGTGTGTCCGTCGGCTCGGCGGGGATCATCCGTATTGATCCGCCCCGCGTGTGTCCGTCGGCTCAGCGGGGATCATCCGTATTGATCCGCCCCGCGTGTGTCCGTCGGCTCAGCGGGGATCATCCGTATTGATCCGCCCCGCGTGTGTCCGTCGGCTCAGCGGGGATCATCCGTATTGATCCGCCCCGCGTGTGTCCGTCGGCTCGGCGGGGATCATCCGTATTGATCCGCCCCGCGTGTGTTTGTCGGCTCAGCGGGGATCATCCGTATTGATCCGCCCCGGGTGTGTCCGTCGGCTCGGCGGGGATCATCCGTATTGATCCGCCCCGCGTGTGTCCGTCAGCTCAGCGGGGATCATCCGTATTGATCCGCCCCGTGTGTTTGTCGGCTCAGCGGGGATCATCCGTATTGATCCGCCCCGTGTGTGTCCGTCGGCTCGGCGGGGATCATCCGTATTGATCCGCCCCGTGTGTGTCCGTCGGCTCAGCGGGGATCATCCGTATTGATCCGCCCCGTGTGTGTCCGTCGGCTCGGCGGGGATCATCCGTATTGATCCGCCCCGTGTGTTTGTCGGCTCAGCGGGGATCATCCGTATTGATCCGCCCCGCGTGTGTCCGTCGGCTCGGCGGGGATCATCCGTATTGATCCGCCCCGTGTGTGTCCGTCGGCTCGGCGGAGATCATCCGTATTGATCCGCCCCGTGTGTGTCCGTCGGCTCAGCGGGGATCATCCGTATTGATCCGCCCCGCGTGTGTCCGTCAGCTCAGCGGGGATCATCCGTATTGATCCGCCCCGTGTGTGTCCGTCGGCTCAGCGGGGATCATCCGTATTGATCCGCCCCGCGTGTGTCCGTCGGCTCAGCGGGGATCATCCGTATTGATCCGCCTCGCGTGTGTCCGTCGGCTCAGCGGGGATCATCCGTATTGATCCGCCCCGTGTGTTTGTCGGCTCAGCGGGGATCATCCGTATTGATCCGCCCCGTGTGTGTCCGTCGGCTCAGCGGGGATCATCCGTATTGATCCGCCCCGTGTGTGTCCGTCGGCTCGGCGGGGATCATCCGTATTGATCCGCCCCGTGTGTTTGTCGGCTCAGCGGGGATCATCCGTATTGATCCGCCCCGCGTGTGTCCGTCGGCTCGGCGGGGATCATCCGTATTGATCCGCCCCGTGTGTGTCCGTCGGCTCGGCGGAGATCATCCGTATTGATCCGCCCCGTGTGTGTCCGTCGGCTCAGCGGGGATCATCCGTATTGATCCGCCCCGCGTGTGTCCGTCAGCTCAGCGGGGATCATCCGTATTGATCCGCCCCGTGTGTGTCCGTCGGCTCAGCGGGGATCATCCGTATTGATCCGCCCCGCGTGTGTCCGTCGGCTCAGCGGGGATCATCCGTATTGATCCGCCCCGTGTGTTTGTCGGCTCAGCGGGGATCATCCGTATTGATCCGCCCCGTGTGTGTCCGTCGGCTCGGCGGGGATCATCCGTATTGATCCGCCCCGTGTGTGTCCGTCGGCTCGGCGGGGATCATCCGTATTGATCAGCCCCGCGTGTGTCCGTCGGCTCGGCGGGGATCATCCGTATTGATCCGCCCCGTGTGTGTCCGTCGGCTCAGCGGGGATCATCCGTATTGATCCGCCCCGTGTGTGTCCGTCGGCTCGGCGGGGATCATCCGTATTGATCCGCCCCGTGTGTGTCCGTCGGCTCGGCGGGGATCATCCGTATTGATCCGCCCCGCGTGTGTCCGTCGGCTCAGCGGGGATCATCCGTATTGATCCGCCCCGCGTGTGTCCGTCGGCTCAGCGGGGATCATCCGTATTGATCCGCCCCGTGTGTGTCTGTCGGCTCGGCGGGGATCATCCGTATTGATCCGCCCCGCGTGTGTTTGTCGGCTCAGCGGGGATCATCCGTATTGATCCGCCCCGCGTGTCCGTCGGCTCGGCGGGGATCATCCGTATTGATCCGCCCCGCGTGTGTCCGTCGGCTCGGCGGGGATCATCCGTATTGATCCGCCCCGCGTTTGTCCGTCGGCTCGGCGGGGATCATCCGTATTGATCCGCCCCGCGTGTGTCCGTCGGCTCAGCGGGGATCATCCGTATTGATCCGCCCCGCGTGTGTCCGTCGGCTCGGCGGGGATCATCCGTATTGATCCGCCCCGCGTGTGTCCGTCGGCTCAGCGGGGATCATCCGTATTGATCCGCCCCGCGTGTGTCCGTCGGCTCGGCGGGGATCATCCGTATTGATCCGCCCCGCGTGTGTCCGTCGGCTCGGTGGGGATCATCCGTATTGATCCGCCCCGCGTGTGTCCGTCGGCTCAGCGGGGATCATCCGTATTGATCCGCCCCGCGTGTGTCCGTCGGCTCGGTGGGGATCATCCGTATTGATCCGCCCCGCGTGTGTCCGTCGGCTCAGCGGGGATCATCCGTATTGATCCGCCCCGTGTGTGTCCGTCGGCTCGGTGGGGATCATCCGTATTGATCCGCCCCGTGTGTGTCCGTCGGCTCGGTGGGGATCATCCGTATTGATCCGCCCCGCGTGTGTCCGTCGGCTCGGCGGGGATCATCCGTATTGATCCGCCCCGCGTGTGTCCGTCGGCTCAGCGGGGATCATCCGTATTGATCCGCCCCGCGTGTGTCCGTCGGCTCGGCGGGGATCATCCGTATAGATCCGCCCCGGGTGTGTCTGTCGGCTCAGCGGGGATCATCCGTATTGATCCGCCCCGCGTGTGTCCGTCGGCTCGGCGGGGATCATCCGTATTGATCCGCCCCGCGTGTGTCCGTCGGCTCGGCGGGGATCATCCGTATTGATCCGCCCCGCGTGTGTCCGTCGGCTCAGCGGGGATCATCCGTATTGATCCGCCCCGCGTGTGTCCGTCGGCTCAGCGGGGATCATCCGTATTGATCCGCCCCGCGTGTGTTTGTCGGCTCAGCGGGGATCATCCGTATTGATCCGCCCCGCGTGTGTCTGTCGGCTCGGCGGGGATCATCCGTATTGATCCGCCCCGTGTGTGTCCGTCGGCTCGGCGGGGATCATCCGTATTGATCCGCCCCGTGTGTGTCCGTCGGCTCGGCGGGGATCATCCGTATTGATCCGCCCCGCGTGTGTCCGTCGGCTCAGCGGGGATCATCCGTATTGATCCGCCCCGTGTGTTTGTCGGCTCAGCGGGGATCATCCGTATTGATCCGCCCCGTGTGTGTCCGTCGGCTCGGCGGGGATCATCCGTATTGATCAGCCCCGCGTGTGTCCGTCGGCTCGGCGGGGATCATCCGTATTGATCCGCCCCGGGTGTGTCCGTCGGCTCAGCGGGGATCATCCGTATTGATCCGCCCCGCGTGTGTCCGTCGGCTCAGCGGGGATCATCCGTATTGATCCGCCCCGTGTGTGTCCGTCGGCTCAGCGGGGATCATCCGTATTGATCCGCCCCGCGTGTGTCCGTCGGCTCAGCGGGGATCATCCGTATTGATCCGCCCCGCGTGTGTCCGTCGGCTCGGCGGGGATCATCCGTATTGATCCGCCCCGCGTGTGTCCGTCGGCTCAGCGGGGATCATCCGTATTGATCCGCCCCGCGTGTGTCCGTCGGCTCAGCGGGGATCATCCGTATTGATCCGCCCCGTGTGTGTCCGTCGGCTCGGTGGGGATCATCCGTATTGATCCGCCCCGTGTGTTTGTCGGCTCAGCGGGGATCATCCGTATTGATCCGCCCCGTGTGTGTCCGTCGGCTCGGTGGGGATCATCCGTATTGATCCGCCCCGCGTGTGTCCGTCGGCTCGGCGGGGATCATCCGTATTGATCCGCCCCGTGTGTCCGTCGGCTCAGCGGGGATCATCCGTATTGATCCGCCCCGCGTGTGTCCGTCGGCTCAGCGGGGATCATCCGTATTGATCCGCCCCGCGTGTGTCCGTCGGCTCAGCGGGGATCATCCGTATTGATCCGCCCCGCGTGTGTCCGTCGGCTCGGCGGGGATCATCCGTATTGATCCGCCCCGCGTGTGTCCGTCGGCTCAGCGGGGATCATCCGTATTGATCCGCCCCGCGTGTGTCCGTCGGCTCGGCGGGGATCATCCGTATTGATCCGCCCCGCGTGTGTCCGTCGGCTCAGCGGGGATCATCCGTATTGATCCGCCCCGCGTGTGTCCGTCGGCTCAGCGGGGATCATCCGTATTGATCCGCCCCGCGTGTGTCCGTCGGCTCAGCGGGGATCATCCGTATTGATCCGCCCCGCGTGTGTCCGTCGGCTCAGCGGGGATCATCCGTATTGATCCGCCCCGCGTGTGTCCGTCGGCTCAGCGGGGATCATCCGTATTGATCCGCCCCGTGTGTGTCCGTCGGCTCGGTGGGGATCATCCGTATTGATCCGCCCCGTGTGTTTGTCGGCTCAGCGGGGATCATCCGTATTGATCCGCCCCGTGTGTGTCCGTCGGCTCAGCGGGGATCATCCGTATTGATCCGCCCCGCGTGTGTCCGTCGGCTCAGCGGGGATCATCCGTATTGATCCGCCCCGTGTGTTTGTTGGCTCAGCGGTTATCATCCGTATTGATCCGCCCCGCGTGTGTCCGTCAGCTCAGCGGGGATCATCCGTATTGATCCGCCCCGCGTGTGTCCGTCGGCTCAGCGGGGATCATCCGTATTGATCCGCCCCGTGTGTTTGTCGGCTCAGCGGGGATCATCCGTATTGATCCGCCCCACGTGTGTCCGTCGGCTCGGCGGGGATCATCCGTATTGATCCGCCCCGTGTGTGTCCGTCGGCTCGGCGGGGATCATCCGTATTGATCCGCCCCGTGTGTGTCCGTCGGCTCGGCGGGGATCATCCGTATTGATCCGCCCCGTGTGTTTGTCGGCTCAGCGGGGATCATCCGTATTGATCCGCCCCGCGTGTGTCCGTCGGCTCGGCGGGGATCATCCGTATTGATCCGCCCCGCGTGTGTCCGTCGGCTCGGCGGGGATCATCCGTATTGATCCGCCCCGCGTGTGTCCGTCGGCTCGGCGGGGATCATCCGTATTGATCCGCCCCGCGTGTGTCCGTCGGCTCGGCGGGGATCATCCGTATTGATCCGCCCCGCGTTTGTCCGTCGGCTCGGCGGGGATCATCCGTATTGATCCGCCCCGCGTGTGTCCGTCGGCTCGGCGGGGATCATCCGTATTGAAAAAAGTCAGCAGCTACAAATCCCGTAGAAATCCTGTAGCTGCTGATTATGATTCAGACACTTACCTGTCCAGGGATCCCGCCGTGTCTTAACCCGAGACCATTTTTCAGAAGTGGGTGCAGGTACCTGTCAAAACCAGCCCCCCCCCCCCCCCGAAAGGTGAAAGTGTGGCAGTGGAGGGGGGCAGGAGGCAAATAAGCAGAGCTTCCCCTTTTGGGTCCATTATTATATGTGATCCTACTATGGAGACTCTGCGCCCCTCCCCCTGCACTCCTCTCTGGAGACCACGTGGGCATTTGTACCCTTCATACCTTTACAAATTCTTCCCGGATTTCTCCATTTCTCAGTCACAGTTTTTGTATTTATAAGGCGGGAGAAGCGGTTGGGAATCTAGAAGTGCGATAAACTGGCCTGGAGGAGTCCATCATGACCGCTCGTTTCCTCTACACCAGTGGTCCTCAAGTACCCCCAACGGGCCACGTCCTCAAGTACCCCCAACGGGCCACATCCTCAAGTACCCCCAACGGGCCATGTTTTCAGGTTTTCCTTTAATTTGCACAGCTGCTTTAAATCAATGACATGGTAATGATAAGAGCTTCTAACGGAAGCTCCCAAATCACGGCCCGTTGGGGGTAGTCAAGGACGTGGCGCGCTGGGGGTAGTTGAGGACGTGGCCCATTGGGGGTAGTTGAGGATGTGGCCCATTGGGGGTAGTTGAGGATGTGCCCATTGGGGGAAGTTGAGGACGTGGCCCGCTGGGGGTAGTTAAGGACGTGGCCCGTTGGGGGTAGTTGAGGATGTGGCCCGTTGGGGTAGTTGAGGGCGTGGCCCATTGGGGGTAGTTGAGGACGTGGCCCGCTGGGTGTAGTTGAGGACATGACCCATTGGGGGTAGTTGAGGATGTGCTCATTGGGGGTAGTTGAGGATGTGGCCCATTGGGGGTAGTTGAGGGCGTGGCCCATTGGGGGGAATTGAGGACGTGGCCCATTGGGGGTAGTTGAGGATGTGGCCCATTGGGGGTAGTTGAGGGCGTGGCCCATTGGGTGTAGTTGAGGACGTGGCCCGCTGGGGGTAGTTGAGGACGTGGCCCGCTGGGCGTAGTTGAGGACATGACCCATTGGGGGTAGTTGAGGATGTGCCCATTGGGGGTAGTTGAGCATGTGGCCCATTGGGGGTAGTTGAGGACGTGGCCCGCTGGGGGTAGTTGAGGATGTGGCCCATGGGGGGTAGTTGAGGATGTGCCCATTGGGGGTAGTTGAGGACGTGGCCTGTTGGGGGTAGTTGAGGACGTGGTCCGTTGGGGGTAGTTGAGGATGTGGTCTGTTTGGGGTAGTTGAGGACATGGCCCGTTGGGGGTAGCTGAGGACATGGCCCATTGGGGGTAGTTGAGGACGTGGTCCATTGGGGGTAGTTGAGGATGTGGCCCGTTGGGGGTAGTTGAAGATGTGCCCGTTGGGGGTAGTTGAGGACGTGGTCCATTGGGGGTAGTTCGGACGTGGCCTGTTGGGGGTAGTTGAGGATGTGCCGTTGGGGGTAGTTGAGGATGTGCCGTTGGGGGTAGTTGAGGGCGTGGCCCATTGGGGGTAGTTGAGGACGTGGCCCATTGGGGGTAGTTGAGGATGTGGCCCATTGGGGGTAGTTGAGGGCGTGGCCCATTGGGGGTAGTTGAGGACGTGGCCCGCTGGGGGTAATTGAGGACGTGGCCCGCTGGGCGTAGTTGAGGACATGACCCATTGGGGGTAGTTGAGGATGTGCCCATTGGGGGTAGTTGAGCATGTGGCCCATTGGGGGTAGTTGAGGACGTGGCCCGCTGGGGGTAGTTGAGGATGTGGCCCATGGGGGGTAGTTGAGGATGTGCCCATTGGGGGTAGTTGAGGACGTGGCCTGTTGGGGGTAGTTGAGGACGTGGTCCGTTGGGGGTAGTTGAGGATGTGGTCTGTTTGGGGTAGTTGAGGACATGGCCCGTTGGGGGTAGCTGAGGACGTGGCCCATTGGGGGTAGTTGAGGACGTGGTCCATTGGGGGTAGTTGAGGATGTGGCCCGTTGGGGGTGGTTGAGGATGTGCCCGTTGGGGGTCGTTGAGGACGTGGTCCATTGGGGGTAGTTCGGACGTGGCCTGTTGGGGGTAGTTGAGGATGTGCCGTTGGGGGTAGTTGAGGACGTGGCCCGTTGCGGGTAGTTGAGGACGTGGCCCGTTGGGGGTAGTTGAGGACGTGGCCCGCTGGGTGTAGTTGAGGACATGACCCATTGGGGGTAGTTGAGGATGTGCTCATTGGGGGTAGTTGAGGATGTGGCCCATTGGGGGTAGTTGAGGGCGTGGCCCATTGGGGGTAGTTGAGGACGTGGCCCATTGGGGGTAGTTGAGGATGTGGCCCATTGGGGGTAGTTGAGGGCGTGGCCCATTGGGGGTAGTTGAGGACGTGGCCCGCTGGGGGTAGTTGAGGACGTGGCCCGCTGGGCGTAGTTGAGGACATGACCCATTGGGGGTAGTTGAGCATGTGGCCCATTGGGGGTAGTTGAGGACGTGGCCCGCTGGGTGTAGTTGAGGATGTGGGCCATGGGGGGTAGTTGAGGATGTGCCCATTGGGGGTAGTTGAGGACGTGGCCCGTTGGGGGTAGTTGAGGACTTGGCCCGTTGGGGGTAGTTGAGGATGTGGTCTGTTGGGGGTAGTTGAGGAAGTGGTCTGTTTGGGGTAGTTTAGGACGTGGCCCATTGGGGGTAGCTGAGGACGTGGCCCGTTGGGGGAAGTTGAGGACGTGGTCCATTGGGGGTTGTTGAGGATGTGGCCCGTTGGGGGTAGTTGAGGATGTGCCCGTTGGGGGTAGTTGAGGATGTGCCCGTTAGGGGTAGTTGAGGACGTGGCCCATTGGGGGTAGTTGAGGACGTGGCCCGTTGGGGGTAGTTGAGGACGTGGCCCGCTGGGTGTAGTTGAGGATGTGCCCGTTAGGGGTAGTTGAGGACGTGGCCCATTGGGGGTAGTTGAGGACGTGGCCCGTTGGGGGTAGTTGAGGACGTGGCCCGTTGGGGGTAGTTGAGGACGTGGTCCATTGGGGGTTGTTGAGGATGTGGCCCGTTGGGGGTAGTTGAGGATATGCCCGTTGGGGGTAGTTGAGGATGTGCCCGTTAGGGGTAGTTGAGGACGTGGCCCATTGGGGGTAGTTGAGGACGTGGCCCGTTGGGGGTAGTTGAGGACGTGGCCCGCTGGGCGTAGTTGAGGACATGACCCATTGGGGGTAGTTGAGCATGTGGCCCATTGGGGGTAGTTGAGGACGTGGCCCGCTGGGGGTAGTTGAGGATGTGGCCCATGGGGGGTAGTTGAGGATGTGCCCATTGGGGGTAGTTGAGGACGTGGCCCGTTGGGGGTAGTTGAGGACTTGGCCCGTTGGGGGTAGTTGAGGATGTGGTCTGTTGGGGGTAGTTGAGGAAGTGGTCTGTTTGGGGTAGTTTAGGACGTGGCCCATTGGGGGTAGCTGAGGACGTGGCCCGTTGGGGGAAGTTGAGGACGTGGTCCATTGGGGGTTGTTGAGGATGTGGCCCGTTGGGGGTAGTTGAGGATGTGCCCGTTGGGGGTAGTTGAGGATGTGCCCGTTAGGGGTAGTTGAGGACGTGGCCCATTGGGGGTAGTTGAGGACGTGGCCCGTTGGGGGTAGTTGAGGACGTGGCCCGCTGGGTGTAGTTGAGGATGTGCCCGTTAGGGGTAGTTGAGGACGTGGCCCATTGGGGGTAGTTGAGGACGTGGCCCGTTGGGGGTAGTTGAGGACGTGGCCCGTTGGGGGTAGTTGAGGACGTGGTCCATTGGGGGTTGTTGAGGATGTGGCCCGTTGGGGGTAGTTGAGGATATGCCCGTTGGGGGTAGTTGAGGATGTGCCCGTTAGGGGTAGTTGAGGACGTGGCCCATTGGGGGTAGTTGAGGACGTGGCCCGTTGGGGGTAGTTGAGGATGTGGCCCGCTGGGTGTAGTTGAGGACATGACCCATTGGGGGTAGTTGAGGATGTGCCCATTGGGGGTAGTTGAGGACGTGGCCCGTTGGGGGTAGTTGAGGACGTGGCCCGCTGGGTGTAGTTGAGGACATGACCCATTGGGGGTAGTTGAGGATGTGCCCATTGGGGGTAGTTGAGGACGTGGCCCGTTGGGGGTAGTTGAGGACGTGGCCCGCTGGGTGTAGTTGAGGACATGACCCATTGGGGGTAGTTGAGGATGTGCCCATTGGGGGTAGTTGAGGACGTGGCCCGTTGGGGGTAGTTGAGGACGTGGCCCGTTGGGGGTAGTTGAGGACGTGGCCCGCTGGGTGTAGTTGAGGACATGACCCATTGGGGGTAGTTGAGGACGTGGCCCATTGGGGGTAGTTGAGGACGTGGCCCGCTGGGTGTAGTTGAGGACATGACCCATTGGGGGTAGTTGAGGATGTGCCCATTGGGGGTAGTTGAGGACGTGGCCCGTTGGGGGTAGTTGAGGACGTGGCCCGCTGGGTGTAGTTGAGGACATGACCCATTGGGGGTAGTTGAGGATGTGCCCATTGGGGGTAGTTGAGGACGTGGCCCGCTGGGTGTAGTTGAGGACATGACCCATTGGGGGTAGTTGAGGATGTGCCCATTGGGGGTAGTTGAGGACGTGGCCCGTTGGGGGTAGTTGAGGACGTGGCCCGTTGGGGGTAGTTGAGGACGTGGCCCGCTGGGTGTAGTTGAGGAACTTGACCCATTGGGGGTAGTTGAGGATGTGCCCATTGGGGGTAGTTGAGGACGTGGCCCGCTGGGTGTAGTTGAGGAACTTGACCCATTGGGGGTAGTTGAGGATGTGCCCATTGGGGGTAGTTGAGGACGTGGCCCGTTGGGGGTAGTTGAGGACGTGGCCCGCTGGGTGTAGTTGAGGACATGACCCATTGGGGGTAGTTGAGGACGTGGCCCGTTGGGGGTAGTTGAGGACGTGGCCCGCTGGGTGTAGTTGAGGACATGACCCATTGGGGGTAGTTGAGGATGTGCCCATTGGGGGTAGTTGAGGACGTGGCCCGTTGGGGGTAGTTGAGGACGTGGCCCGTTGGGGGTAGTTGAGGACGTGGCCCGCTGGGGGTAGTTGAGGAACTTGACCCATTGGGGGTAGTTGAGGATGTGCCCATTGGGGGTAGTTGAGGACGTGGCCCGCTGGGTGTAGTTGAGGAACTTGACCCATTGGGGGTAGTTGAGGATGTGCCCATTGGGGGTAGTTGAGGACGTGGCCCGTTGGCGGTAGTTGAGGACGTGGCCCGCTGGGTGTAGTTGAGGACATGACCCATTGGGGGTAGTTGAGGACGTGGCCCGTTGGGGGTAGTTGAGGACGTGGCCCGCTGGGTGTAGTTGAGGAACTTGACCCATTGGGGGTAGTTGAGGATGTGCCCATTGGGGGTAGTTGAGGACGTGGCCCGCTGGGTGTAGTTGAGGAACTTGACCCATTGGGGGTAGTTGAGGATGTGCCCATTGGGGGTAGTTGAGGACGTGGCCCGTTGGCGGTAGTTGAGGACGTGGCCCGCTGGGTGTAGTTGAGGACATGACCCATTGGGGGTAGTTGAGGACGTGGCCCGTTGGGGGTAGTTGAGGACGTGGCCCGCTGGGTGTAGTTGAGGACATGACCCATTGGGGGTAGTTGAGGATGTGCCCATTGGGGGTAGTTGAGGACGTGGCCCGTTGGGGGTAGTTGAGGACGTGGCCCGTTGGGGGTAGTTGAGGACGTGGCCCGCTGGGTGTAGTTGAGGAACTTGACCCATTGGGGGTAGTTGAGGATGTGCCCATTGGGGGTAGTTGAGGACGTGGCCCGCTGGGTGTAGTTGAGGACATGACCCATTGGGGGTAGTTGAGGATGTGCCCATTGGGGGTAGTTGAGGACGTGGCCCGTTGGGGGTAGTTGAGGACGTGGCCCGCTGGGTGTAGTTGAGGACATGACCCATTGGGGGTAGTTGAGGATGTGCCCATTGGGGGTAGTTGAGGACGTGGCCCGTTGGGGGTAGTTGAGGACGTGGCCCGTTGGGGGTAGTTGAGGACGTGGCCCGCTGGGTGTAGTTGAGGACATGACCCATTGGGGGTAGTTGAGGACGTGGCCCATTGGGGGTAGTTGAGGACGTGGCCCGCTGGGTGTAGTTGAGGACATGACCCATTGGGGGTAGTTGAGGATGTGCCCATTGGGGGTAGTTGAGGACGTGGCCCGTTGGGGGTAGTTGAGGACGTGGCCCGCTGGGTGTAGTTGAGGACATGACCCATTGGGGGTAGTTGAGGATGTGCCCATTGGGGGTAGTTGAGGACGTGGCCCGCTGGGTGTAGTTGAGGACATGACCCATTGGGGGTAGTTGAGGATGTGCCCATTGGGGGTAGTTGAGGACGTGGCCCGTTGGGGGTAGTTGAGGACGTGGCCCGTTGGGGGTAGTTGAGGACGTGGCCCGCTGGGTGTAGTTGAGGAACTTGACCCATTGGGGGTAGTTGAGGATGTGCCCATTGGGGGTAGTTGAGGACGTGGCCCGCTGGGTGTAGTTGAGGAACTTGACCCATTGGGGGTAGTTGAGGATGTGCCCATTGGGGGTAGTTGAGGACGTGGCCCGTTGGGGGTAGTTGAGGACGTGGCCCGCTGGGTGTAGTTGAGGACATGACCCATTGGGGGTAGTTGAGGACGTGGCCCGTTGGGGGTAGTTGAGGACGTGGCCCGCTGGGTGTAGTTGAGGACATGACCCATTGGGGGTAGTTGAGGATGTGCCCATTGGGGGTAGTTGAGGACGTGGCCCGTTGGGGGTAGTTGAGGACGTGGCCCGTTGGGGGTAGTTGAGGACGTGGCCCGCTGGGTGTAGTTGAGGAACTTGACCCATTGGGGGTAGTTGAGGATGTGCCCATTGGGGGTAGTTGAGGACGTGGCCCGCTGGGTGTAGTTGAGGAACTTGACCCATTGGGGGTAGTTGAGGATGTGCCCATTGGGGGTAGTTGAGGACGTGGCCCGTTGGCGGTAGTTGAGGATGTGGCCCGCTGGGTGTAGTTGAGGACATGACCCATTGGGGGTAGTTGAGGACGTGGCCCGTTGGGGGTAGTTGAGGACGTGGCCCGGTGGGTGTAGTTGAGGAACTTGACCCATTGGGGGTAGTTGAGGATGTGCCCATTGGGGGTAGTTGAGGACGTGGCCCGCTGGGTGTAGTTGAGGAACTTGACCCATTGGGGGTAGTTGAGGATGTGCCCATTGGGGGTAGTTGAGGACGTGGCCCGTTGGCGGTAGTTGAGGACGTGGCCCGCTGGGTGTAGTTGAGGACATGACCCATTGGGGGTAGTTGAGGACGTGGCCCGTTGGGGGTAGTTGAGGACGTGGCCCGCTGGGTGTAGTTGAGGACATGACCCATTGGGGGTAGTTGAGGATGTGCCCATTGGGGGTAGTTGAGGACGTGGCCCGTTGGGGGTAGTTGAGGACGTGGCCCGTTGGGGGTAGTTGAGGACGTGGCCCGTTGGGGGTAGTTGAGGACGTGGCCCGCTGGGTGTAGTTGAGGAACTTGACCCATTGGGGGTAGTTGAGGATGTGCCCATTGGGGGTAGTTGAGGACGTGGCCCGCTGGGTGTAGTTGAGGAACTTGACCCATTGGGGGTAGTTGAGGATGTGCCCATTGGGGGTAGTTGAGGACGTGGCCCGTTGGGGGTAGTTGAGGACGTGGCCCGCTGGGTGTAGTTGAGGACATGACCCATTGGGGGTAGTTGAGGACGTGGCCCATTGGGGGTAGTTGAGGACGTGGCCCGTTGGGGGTAGTTGAGGACGTGGCCCGTTGGGTGTAATTGAGGACATGACCCATTGGGGGTAGTTGAGGACGTGGCCCGTTGGGGGTAGTTGAGGATGTGCCCGTTGGGGGTAGTTGAGGACGTGGCCCGTTGGGGGTAGTTGAGGACGTGGCCCGCTGGGTGTAGTTGAGGACATGACCCATTGGGGGTAGTTGAGGACGTGGCCCGTTGGGGGTAGTTGAGGACATGACCCATTGGGGGTAGTTGAGGGTGTAACGGACGTATGAACTATTCTGCCGGGACATCCTATAATACTCCTACAGTGAGGACTACAAGGAACTGCATGGCTCGTTACAATTGGATTTGCCACATTATATTCTGAGCTCAAAGGGTTAATTATACAAGGGACTTTTTCACTGCTGAATGCTAATATTCCCTTTGCATAGCTAATGGACTCTCCTTTGTGTAGTAACAGCCTCCTGCCAGGTGTATGCTAACGTGATGATCTGTGAGTGTGTATTGTTCTAAAGGTTAATTGAATTCTATTGAGAAAGGAATGTGCCCGGCCAGGTCAGGTTACGTGGATCTCGGTACCGGAACGTCTAGAGACTGATTGATTCAAGGAGATCATTGTGTTTGAGTTCTGGTAATGAAGAAATGTTTATAATTAGCTCAAAGAAGGTGATTGAAGCTTCCCCACGGTGTGATGTGTGGGTGGGGACAGTTTGATTGTTCATGTGCCTTGAATACTGTATAAAATCTCAGAGTGAACCATTAAAAGTCAGTCCTGCTTGACTCTGCAAACGTAGCCCGTCTCGTTTCTTGGAAGGGCGTTCGATGGGATATACCGGCGGTACCTGCATATCGCAGCTTGCCAGGGAAAAGGACTTCTCCAACGGCTGATACCCTCTCACTAGCCTGGGTAGCCGTTACAGAGGGCGTGGCCCATTGGGGGTAGTTGAGGACGTGGCCCGCTGGGGGTAGTTGAGTACGTGGCCTGTTGGGGGTATTTGAGGACGTGGTCCGTTGGGGGTAGTTGAAGACGTGGCCCGTTGGGGGTAGTTGAGGACGTGGTCCATTGGGGGTTGTTGAGGATGTGGCCCGTTGGGGGTAGTTGAGGATGTGCTGTTGGGGGTAGTTGAGGATGTGCCGTTGGGGGTAGTTGAGGACGTGGCCCGTTGGGGGTAGTTGAGGACGTGGCCCGTTGGGGGTAGTTGAGGACGTGGCCCGCTGGGTGTAGTTGAGGACATGACCCATTGGGGGTAGTTGAGGATGTGCCCATTGGGGGTAGTTGAGGATGTGGCCCATTGGGGGTAGTTGAGGGCGTGGCCCATTGGGGGTAGTTGAGGACGTGGCCCGCTGGGGGAAGTTGAGGATGTGGCCCGCTGGGCGTAGTTGAGGACATGACCCATTGGGGGTAGTTGAGGATGTGCCCATTGGGGGTAGTTGAGGATGTGGCCCATTGGGGGTAGTTGAGGATGTGGCCCATTGGGGGTAGTTGAGGACGTGGCCCGCTGGGGGTAGTTGAGGACGTGGTTCGTTGGGGGTAGTTGAGGACGTGGTTCGTTGGTGGTAGTTGAGGACGCGGCCCGTTGGGGGTAGTTGAGGACGTGGCCCGCTGGGTGTAGGTGAGGACATGACCCATTGGGGTAGTTGAGGATGTGCCCATTGGGGGTAGTTGAGGACGTGGCCCGCTGGGGGTAGTTGAGGACGTAGCCCATTGGGGTAGTTGAGGACATGGCCCATTGGGGGTAGTTGAGAACGTGGCCCATTGGGGGTAGTTGAGGACGTGGCCCGCTAGGGGTAGTTGAGAAAGTGGCCCATTGGGGGTAGTTGAGGACGTGGCCCATTGGGGGAAGTTGAGGACATGGCCCGATGGGGGTAGTTGAGGACGTGGCCCGATGGGGGTAGTTGAGGACGTGGCCCGATGGGGGTAATTGAGGACGTGGCCCAATGGGGGTAGTTGAGGACGTGGCCCGATGGGGGTAGTTGAGGACGTGGCCCATTGGGGGTAGTTGAGGACGTGGCCCATTGGGGGTAGTTGAGGACGTGGCCCGATGGGGGTAGTTGAGGACGTGGCCCATTGGGGGTAGTTGAGGACGTGGCCCGATGGGGGTAGTTGAGGACGTGGCCCGATGGGGGTAGTTGAGGACGTGGCCCGTTGGGGGTAGTTGAGGACGTGGCCCATTGGGGGTAGTTGAGGACGTGGTCCGTTGGGTGTAGTTGAGGATGTGGTCTGTTTGGGGTAGTTCAGGACGTGGTCCGTTGGGGGTAGTTGAGGACGTGGCCCGATGGGGGTAGTTGAGGACGTGACCCAATGGGGGTAGTTGAGGACGTGGCCCATTGGGGGTAGTTGAGGATGTGGCCCATTGGGGGTAGTTGAGGACGTGGCCCGATGGGGGTAGTTGAGGACGTGGCCCATTGGGGGTAGTTGAGGACGTGGCCCGATGGGGGTAGTTGAGGACGTGACCCAATGGGGGTAGTTGAGGACGTGGCCCGATGGGGGTAGTTGAGGACGTGGCCCGATGGGGGTAGTTGAGGACGTGGCCCATTGGGGGTAGTTGAGGACGTGGCCCAATGGGGGTAGTTGAGGACGTGGCCCATTGGGGGTAGTTGAGGACGTGGCCCGATGGGGGTAGTTGAGGACGTGGCCCATTGGGGGTAGTTGAGGACGTGGCCCATTGGGGGTAGTTGAGGACGTGGCCCATTGGAGGTAGTTGAGGACGTGGCCCGATGGGGGTAGTTGAGGACGTGGCCCATTGGGGGTAGTTGAGGACGTGGCCCGATGGGGGTAGTTGAGGACGTGGCCCGATGGGGGTAGTTGAGGACGTGGCCCAATGGGGGTAATTGAGGACGTGGCCCGATGGGGGTAGTTGAGCTACGTGGCCCATTGGGGGTAGTTGAGGACGTGGCCCATTGGGGGTAGTTGAGGATGTGGCCCATTGGAGGTAGTTAAGGGCGTGGCCCATTGGGGTAGTTGAGGACGTGGCCCATTGGGGGTAGTTGAGGACGTGGCCCATTGGGGGTAGTTGAGGACGTGGCCCATTGGGGGTAGGTGAGGATGGAGGTTGAGATCCCGTGGTCTGCTTGTCAACTTATTATCTTTATTAAAACTAACAAAACTCGGATCGGCTTCTCCATGAACTGGGATCGGCTTCTCCATGAACTGGGATCGGCTTCTCCATGAACTGGGATTGGCTTCGCCACGAACTGGGATCGGCTTCTCCACGAACTGGGATCGGCTTCTCCACGAACTGGGATCGGCTTCTCCATGAACTGGGATCGGCTTCTCCATGAACTCGGATCGGCTTCTCATAGAACTCGGATTGGCTTCGCCACGAACTGGGATCGGCTTCTCTACGAACTGGGATCGGCTTCTCCACGAACTGGGATCGGATTCTCCACGAACTGGGATCGGCTTCTCCATGAACTGGGATTGGCTTCTCCATGAACTGGGATCGGCTTCTCCATGAACTGGGATCGGCTTCTCCACGAACTGGGATCGGCTTCTCCACGAACTGGGATCGGCTTCTCCACGAACTGGGATCGGCTTCTCCATGAACTGGGATCGGCTTCTCCATGAACTCGGATCGGCTTCTCCATGAACTCGGATCGGCTTCTCCACGAACTCGGATCGGCTTCTCCACGAACTGGGATCGGCTTCTCCATGAACTGGGATCGGCTTCTCCACGAACTGGGATCGGCTTCTCCACAAACTGGGATCGGCTTCTCCACAAACTGGGATCGGCTTCTCCATGAACTGGGATCGGCTTCTCCATGAACTGGGATCGGCTTCTCCATGAACTGGGATCAGCTTCTCCACGAACTGGGATCGGCTTCTCATAGAACTGGGATCGGCTTCTCCATGAACTGGAATCGGCTCTCCATGAACTGGGATCGGCTTCTCCACAAACTGGGATCGGCTTCTCCATGAACTGGGATCGGCTTCTCCATGAACTGGGATCGGCTTCTCCATGAACTCGGATCGGCTTCTCCATGAACTCGGATCGGCTTCTCCATGAACTCGGATCGGCTTCTCCATGAACTCGGATCGGCTTCTCCATGAACTCGGATCGGCTTCTCCATGAACTGGGATCGGCTTCTCCATGAACTCGGATCGGCTTCTCCATGAACTCGGATCGGCTTCTCCATGAACTGGGATCGGCTTCTCCATGAACTCGGATCGGCTTCTCCATGAACTGGGATCGGCTCTCCATGAACTCGGATCGGCTTCTCCATGAACTGGGATCGGCTTCTCCATGAACTCGGATCGGCTTCTCCATGAACTCGGATCGGCTTCTCCATGAACTGGGATCGGCTTCTCCATGAACTGGGATCGGCTTCTCCATGAACTGGGATCGGCTTCTCCACGAACTGGGATCGGCTTCTCCACGAACTGGGATCGGCTTCTCCACAAACTGGGATCGGCTTCTCCATGAACTGGGATCGGCTTCTCCATGAACTGGGATCGGCTTCTCCATGAACTGGGATCAGCTTCTCCACGAACTGGGATCGGCTTCTCATAGAACTGGGATCGGCTTCTCCATGAACTGGAATCGGCTCTCCATGAACTGGGATCGGCTTCTCCACGAACTGGGATCGGCTTCTCATAGAACTGGGATCGGCTTCTCCATGAACTGGGATCGGCTCTCCATGAACTGGGATCGGCTTCTCCATGAACTCGGATCGGCTCTCCATGAACTCGGATCGGCTTCTCCATGAACTGGGATCGGCTTCTCCATGAACTGGGATCGGCTCTCCATGAACTGGGATCGGCTTCTCCATGAACTCGGATCGGCTCTCCATGAACTGGGATCGGCTTCTCCATGAACTCGGATCGGCTCTCCATGAACTGGGATCGGCTTCTCCATGAACTCGGATCGGCTTCTCCATGAACTGGGATCGGCTTCTCCATGAACTGGGATCGGCTTCTCCATGAACTGGGATCGGCTTCTCCATGAACTGGGATCGGCTTCTCCATGAACTCGGATCGGCTTCTACATGAACTGGGATCGGCTTCTCCACGAACTGGGATCGGCTTCTCCATGAACTCAGATCGGCTTCTCCATGAACTCGGATCGGCTTCTCCATGAACTCGGATCGGCTTCTCCATGAATTGGGATCAGCTTCTCCATGAACTCGGATCGGCTTCTCCATGAACTGGGATCGGCTTCTCTATGAACTGGGATCGGCTTCTCCATAAACTGGGATCGGCTTCTCCATGAACTGGGATCGGCTCTCCATGAACTGGGATCGGCTTCTCCATGAACTGGGATCGGCTTCTCCATGAACTGGGATCGGCTTCTCCATGAACTCGGATCGGCTTCTACATGAACTGGGATCGGCTTCTCCACGAACTGGGATCGGCTTCTCCATGAACTCAGATCGGCTTCTCCATGAACTCGGATCGGCTTCTCCATGAATTGGGATCAGCTTCTCCATGAACTCGGATCGGCTTCTCCATGAACTGGGATCGGCTTCTCTATGAACTGGGATCGGCTTCTCCATAAACTGGGATCGGCTTCTCCATGAACTGGGATCGGCTTCTCCACAAACTGGGATCGGCTTCTCCATGAACTGGGATCGGCTTCTCCATAAACTGGGATCGGCTTCTCCATGAACTGGGATCAGCTTCTCCACAACTGGGATCGGCTTCTCATAGAACTGGGATCGGCTTCTCCATGAACTGGGATCGGCTCTCCATGAACTGGGATCGGCTTCTCCACGAACTGGGATCGGCTTCTCATAGAACTGGGATCGGCTTCTCCATGAACTGGGATCGGCTCTCCATGAACTGGGATCGGCTTCTCCATGAACTCGGATCGGCTCTCCATGAACTCGGATCGGCTTCTCCATGAACTGGGATCGGCTTCTCCATGAACTGGGATCGGCTCTCCATGAACTGGGATCGGCTTCTCCATGAACTCGGATCGGCTCTCCATGAACTGGGATCGGCTTCTCCATGAACTCGGATCGGCTTCTCCATGAACTGGGATCGGCTTCTCTATGAACTGGGATCGGCTTCTCCATGAACTGGGATCGGCTTCTCCATGAACTGGGATCGGCTTCTCCATGAACTCGGATCGGCTTCTACATGAACTGGGATCGGCTTCTCCACGAATTGGGATCGGCTTCTCCATGAACTCAGATCGGCTTCTCCATGAACTCGGATCGGCTTCTCCATGAACTCGGATCGGCTTCTCCATGAATTGGGATCAGCTTCTCCATGAACTCGGATCGGCTTCTCCATGAACTGGGATCGGCTTCTCTATGAACTGGGATCGGCTTCTCCATAAACTGGGATCGGCTTCTCCATGAACTGGGATCGGCTCTCCATGAACTGGGATCGGCTTCTCCATGAACTGGGATCGGCTTCTCCACGAACTGGGATCGGCTTCTCCACGAACTGGGATCGGCTTCTCCATGAACTGGGATCGGCTCTCCATGAACTCGGATCGGCTTCTCCATGAACTGGGATCGGCTTCTCCATGAACTCGGATCGGCTTCTCCATGAACTCGGATCGGCTTCTCCATGAACTGGGATCGGCTTCTCCATGAACTGGGATCGGCTTCTCCATGAACTGGGATCGGCTTCTCCACGAACTGGGATCGGCTTCTCCACGAACTGGGAACGGCTTCTCCACAAACTGGGATCGGCTTCTCCATGAACTGGGATCGGCTTCTCCATGAACTGGGATCGGCTCTCCATGAACTGGGATCGGCTTCTCCATGAACTCGGATCGGCTCTCCATGAACTCGGATCGGCTTCTCCATGAACTGGGATCGGCTTCTCCATGAACTGGGATCGGCTCTCCATGAACTGGGATCGGCTTCTCCATGAACTCGGATCGGCTCTCCATGAACTGGGATCGGCTTCTCCATGAACTCGGATCGGCTCTCCATGAACTGGGATCGGCTTCTCCATGAACTCGGATCGGCTTCTCCATGAACTGGGATCGGCTTCTCTATGAACTGGGATCGGCTTCTCCATGAACTGGGATCGGCTTCTCCATGAACTGGGATCGGCTTCTCCATGAACTCGGATCGGCTTCTACATGAACTGGGATCGGCTTCTCCACGAACTGGGATCGGCTTCTCCATGAACTCAGATCGGCTTCTCCATGAACTCGGATCGGCTTCTCCATGAACTCGGATCGGCTTCTCCATGAATTGGGATCAGCTTCTCCATGAACTCGGATCGGCTTCTCCATGAACTGGGATCGGCTTCTCTATGAACTGGGATCGGCTTCTCCATAAACTGGGATCGGCTTCTCCATGAACTGGGATCGGCTCTCCATGAACTGGGATCGGCTTCTCCATGAACTGGGATCGGCTTCTCCATGAACTGGGATCGGCTTCTCCATGAACTGGGATCGGCTTCTCCATGAACTCGGATCGGCTTCTACATGAACTGGGATCGGCTTCTCCATGAACTCAGATCGGCTTCTCCATGAACTCGGATCGGCTTCTCCATGAACTCGGATCGGCTTCTCCATGAACTCGGATCGGCTTCTCCATGAATTGGGATCAGCTTCTCCATGAACTCGGATCGGCTTCTCCATGAACTGGGATCGGCTTCTCTATGAACTGGGATCGGCTTCTCCATAAACTGGGATCGGCTTCTCCATGAACTGGGATCGGCTCTCCATGAACTGGGATCGGCTTCTCCATGAACTGGGATCGGCTTCTCCACGAACTGGGATCGGCTTCTCCACGAACTGGGATCGGCTTCTCCATGAACTGGGATCGGCTCTCCATGAACTCGGATCGGCTTCTCCATGAACTGGGATCGGCTTCTCCATGAACTCGGATCGGCTTCTCCATGAACTCGGATCGGCTTCTCCATGAACTGGGATCGGCTTCTCCATGAACTGGGATCGGCTTCTCCATGAACTGGGATCGGCTTCTCCACGAACTGGGATCGGCTTCTCCACAAACTGGGATCGGCTTCTCCATGAACTGGGATCGGCTTCTCCATGAACTGGGATCGGCTTCTCCATGAACTGGGATCAGCTTCTCCACGAACTGGGATCGGCTTCTCATAGAACTGGGATCGGCTTCTCCATGAACTGGGATCGGCTCTCCATGAACTGGGATCGGCTTCTCCACGAACTGGGATCGGCTTCTCATAGAACTGGGATCGGCTTCTCCATGAACTCGGATCGGCTTCTCCATGAACTCGGATCGGCTTCTCCATGAACTGGGATCGGCTTCTCCATGAACTGGGATCGGCTTCTCCATGAACTGGGATCGGCTTCTCCACGAACTGGGATCGGCTTCTCCACGAACTGGGATCGGCTTCTCCACAAACTGGGATCGGCTTCTCCATGAACTGGGATCGGCTTCTCCATGAACTGGGATCGGCTTCTCCATGAACTGGGATCAGCTTCTCCACGAACTGGGATCGGCTTCTCATAGAACTGGGATCGGCTTCTCCATGAACTGGAATCGGCTCTCCATGAACTGGGATCGGCTTCTCCACGAACTGGGATCGGCTTCTCATAGAACTGGGATCGGCTTCTCCATGAACTGGGATCGGCTCTCCATGAACTGGGATCGGCTTCTCCATGAACTCGGATCGGCTCTCCATGAACTCGGATCGGCTTCTCCATGAACTGGGATCGGCTTCTCCATGAACTGGGATCGGCTCTCCATGAACTGGGATCGGCTTCTCCATGAACTCGGATCGGCTCTCCATGAACTGGGATCGGCTTCTCCATGAACTCGGATCGGCTCTCCATGAACTGGGATCGGCTTCTCCATGAACTCGGATCGGCTTCTCCATGAACTGGGATCGGCTTCTCTATGAACTGGGATCGGCTTCTCCATGAACTGGGATCGGCTTCTCCATGAACTGGGATCGGCTTCTCCATGAACTCGGATCGGCTTCTACATGAACTGGGATCGGCTTCTCCACGAACTGGGATCGGCTTCTCCATGAACTCAGATCGGCTTCTCCATGAACTCGGATCGGCTTCTCCATGAACTCGGATCGGCTTCTCCATGAATTGGGATCAGCTTCTCCATGAACTCGGATCGGCTTCTCCATGAACTGGGATCGGCTTCTCTATGAACTGGGATCGGCTTCTCCATAAACTGGGATCGGCTTCTCCATGAACTGGGATCGGCTCTCCATGAACTGGGATCAGCTTCTCCATGAACTGGGATCGGCTTCTCCACGAACTGGGATCGGCTTCTCCACGAACTGGGATCGGCTTCTCCATGAACTGGGATCGGCTCTCCATGAACTCGGATCGGCTTCTCCATGAACTGGGATCGGCTCTCCATGAACTGGGATCGGCTTCTCCATGAACTGGGATCGGCTTCTCCATGAACTGGGATCGGCTTCTCCATGAACTCGGATCGGCTTCTACATGAACTGGGATCGGCTTCTCCACGAACTGGGATCGGCTTCTCCATGAACTCAGATCGGCTTCTCCATGAACTCGGATCGGCTTCTCCATGAACTCGGATCGGCTTCTCCATGAATTGGGATCAGCTTCTCCATGAACTCGGATCGGCTTCTCCATGAACTGGGATCGGATTCTCTATGAACTGGGATCGGCTTCTCCATAAACTGGGATCGGCTTCTCCATGAACTGGGATCGGCTCTCCATGAACTGGGATCGGCTTCTCCATGAACTGGGATCGGCTTCTCCACGAACTGGGATCGGCTTCTCCACGAACTGGGATCGGCTTCTCCATGAACTGGGATCGGCTCTCCATGAACTCGGATCGGCTTCTCCATGAACTGGGATCGGCTTCTCCATGAACTCGGATCGGCTTCTCCATGAACTGGGATCGGCTTCTCCATGAACTGGGATCGGCTTCTCCATGAACTCGGATCGGCTTCTCCATGAACTGGGATCGGCTTCTCCATGAACTGGGATCGGCTTCTCCATGAACTGGGATCGGCTTCTCCATGAACTGGGATCGGCTTCTCCACGAACTGGGATCGGCTTCTCCACGAACTGGGATCGGCTTCTCCACAAACTGGGATCGGCTTCTCCATGAACTGGGATCGGCTTCTCCATGAACTGGGATCGGCTTCTCCATGAACTGGGATCAGCTTCTCCACGAACTGGGATCGGCTTCTCATAGAACTGGGATCGGCTTCTCCATGAACTGGGATCGGCTCTCCATGAACTGGGATCGGCTTCTCCACGAACTGGGATCGGCTTCTCATAGAACTGGGATCGGCTTCTCCATGAACTGGGATCGGCTCTCCATGAACTGGGATCGGCTTCTCCATGAACTCGGATCGGCTCTCCATGAACTCGGATCGGCTTCTCCATGAACTGGGATCGGCTTCTCCATGAACTGGGATCGGCTCTCCATGAACTGGGATCGGCTTCTCCATGAACTCGGATCGGCTCTCCATGAACTGGGATCGGCTTCTCCATGAACTCGGATCGGCTCTCCATGAACTGGGATCGGCTTCTCCATGAACTCGGATCGGCTTCTCCATGAACTGGGATCGGCTTCTCTATGAACTGGGATCGGCTTCTCCATGAACTGGGATCGGCTTCTCCATGAACTGGGATCGGCTTCTCCACGAACTCGGATCGGCTTCTACATGAACTGGGATCGGCTTCTCCACGAACTGGGATCGGCTCTCCATGAACTGGGATCGGCTTCTCCATGAACTGGGATCGGCTCTCCATGAACTGGGATCGGCTTCTCCATGAACTGGGATCGGCTCTCCATGAACTCGGATCGGCTTCTCCATGAACTGGGATCGGCTTCTCCATGAACTGGGATCGGCTTCTCCACGAACTGGGATCGGCTTCTCCATGAACTCGGATCGGCTCTCCATGAACTGGGATCGGCTTCTCCATGAACTCGGATCGGCTCTCCATGAACTGGGATCGGCTTCTCCATGAACTGGGATCGGCTTCTCATAGAACTGGGATCGGCTTCTCCATGAACTGGGATCGGCTCTCCATGAACTGGGATCGGCTTCTCCATGAACTCGGATCGGCTCTCCATGAACTCGGATCGGCTTCTCCATGAACTCGGATCGGCTTCTCCATGAACTGGGATCGGCTCTCCATGAACTGGGATCGGCTCTCCATGAACTCGGATCGGCTTATCCAGGAACTGGGATCGGCTTCTCCATGAACTGGGATCGGCTTCTCCACGAACTGGGATCAGCTTCTCCACGAACTGGGATCGGCTTCTCCACGAACTGGGATCGGCTTCTCCATGAACTCGGATCGGCTTCTCCACGAACTGGGATCGGCTTCTCCATGAACTCGGATCGGCTTCTCCATGAACTGGGATCGGCTCTCCATGAACTCGGATCGGCTTCTCCATGAACTGGGATCGGCTTCTCCACGAACTGGGATCAGCTTCTCCACGAACTGGGATCGGCTTCTCCACGAACTGGGATCGGCTTCTCCATGAACTCGGATCGGCTTCTCCACGAACTGGGATCGGCTTCTCCATGAACTCGGATCGGCTTCTCCATGAACTGGGATCGGCTTCTCCATGAACTGGGATCGGCTTCTCCATGAACTGGGATCGGCTCTCTATGAACTGGGATCGGCTTCTCCATGAACTGGGATCGGCTTCTCCATGAACTGGGATCGGCTCTCCATGAACTGGGATCGGCTTCTCCATGAACTGGGATCGGCTCTCCATGAACTGGGATCGGCTTCTCCATGAACTGGGATCGGCTCTCCATGAACTCGGATCGGCTTCTCCATGAACTGGGATCGGCTTCTCCATGAACTCGGATCGGCTCTCCATGAACTCGGATCGGCTCTCCATGAACTGGGATCGGCTTCTCCATGAACTGGGATCGGCTTCTCATAGAACTGGGATCGGCTTCTCCATGAACTGGGATCGGCTTCTCCATGAACTGGGATCGGCTTCTCCATGAACTGGGATCGGCTCTCCATGAACTGGGATCGGCTTCTCCATGAACTCGGATCGGCTCTCCATGAACTCGGATCGGCTTCTCCATGAACTGGGATCGGCTTCTCCATGAACTCGGATCGGCTTCTCCATGAACTCGGATCGGCTTCTCCATGAACTGGGATCGGCTTCTCCATGAACTCGGATCGGCTTCTCCATGAACTGGGATCGGCTCTCCATGAACTCGGATCGGCTTCTCCATGAACTGGGATCGGCTTCTCCATGAACTCGGATCGGCTTCTCCATGAACTCGGATCGGCTTCTCCATGAACTGGGATCGGCTTCTCCATGAACTGGGATCGGCTTCTCCATGAACTGGGATCGGCTTCTCTATGAACTGGGATCGGCTTCTCCATGAACTGGGATCGGCTTCTCCATGAACTGGGATCGGCTTCTCCATGAACTGGGATCGGCTTCTCCATGAACTGGGATCGGCTTCTCCACGAACTGGGATCGGCTTCTCCATGAACTCAGATTGGCTTCTCCATGAACTCGGATCGGCTTCTCCATGAACTCGGATCGGCTTCTCCATGAACTGGGATCGGCTTCTCCACGAACTGGGATCGGCTTCTCCATGAACTCGGATCGGCTCTCCATGAACTGGGATCGGCTTCTCCATGAACTCGGATCGGCTCTCCATGAACTGGGATCGGCTTCTCCATGAACTGGGATCGGCTTCTCATAGAACTGGGATCGGCTTCTCCATGAACTGGGATCGGCTCTCCATGAACTGGGATCGGCTTCTCCACAAACTGGGATCGGCTTCTCCACGAACTGGGATCGGCTTCTACATGAACTGGGATCGGCTTCTCCACGAACTGGGATCGGCTTCTCCATGAACTCGGATCGGCTTCTCCATGAACTGGGATCGGCTCTCCATGAACTCGGATCGGCTTCTCCATGAACTGGGATCGGCTTCTCCACGAACTGGGATCAGCTTCTCCACGAACTGGGATCGGCTTCTCCACGAACTGGGATCGGCTTCTCCATGAACTCGGATCGGCTTCTCCACGAACTGGGATCGGCTTCTCCATGAACTCGGATCGGCTTCTCCATGAACTGGGATCGGCTTCTCCATGAACTGGGATCGGCTTCTCCATGAACTGGGATCGGCTCTCTATGAACTGGGATCGGCTTCTCCATGAACTGGGATCGGCTTCTCCATGAACTGGGATCGGCTCTCCATGAACTGGGATCGGCTTCTCCATGAACTGGGATCGGCTCTCCATGAACTGGGATCGGCTTCTCCATGAACTGGGATCGGCTCTCCATGAACTCGGATCGGCTTCTCCATGAACTGGGATCGGCTTCTCCATGAACTCGGATCGGCTCTCCATGAACTCGGATCGGCTCTCCATGAACTGGGATCGGCTTCTCCATGAACTGGGATCGGCTTCTCATAGAACTGGGATCGGCTTCTCCATGAACTGGGATCGGCTTCTCCATGAACTGGGATCGGCTTCTCCATGAACTGGGATCGGCTCTCCATGAACTGGGATCGGCTTCTCCATGAACTCGGATCGGCTCTCCATGAACTCGGATCGGCTTCTCCATGAACTCGGATCGGCTTCTCCATGAACTCGGATCGGCTTCTCCATGAACTCGGATCGGCTTCTCCATGAACTGGGATCGGCTTCTCCATGAACTCGGATCGGCTTCTCCATGAACTGGGATCGGCTCTCCATGAACTCGGATCGGCTTCTCCATGAACTGGGATCGGCTTCTCCATGAACTCGGATCGGCTTCTCCATGAACTCGGATCGGCTTCTCCATGAACTGGGATCGGCTTCTCCATGAACTGGGATCGGCTTCTCCATGAACTGGGATCGGCTTCTCCATGAACTGGGATCGGCTTCTCTATGAACTGGGATCGGCTTCTCCATGAACTGGGATCGGCTTCTCCATGAACTGGGATCGGCTTCTCCATGAACTGGGATCGGCTTCTCCATGAACTGGGATCGGCTTCTCCACGAACTGGGATCGGCTTCTCCATGAACTCAGATTGGCTTCTCCATGAACTCGGATCGGCTTCTCCATGAACTCGGATCGGCTTCTCCATGAACTGGGATCGGCTTCTCCACGAACTGGGATCGGCTTCTCCATGAACTCGGATCGGCTCTCCATGAACTGGGATCGGCTTCTCCATGAACTCGGATCGGCTCTCCATGAACTGGGATCGGCTTCTCCATGAACTGGGATCGGCTTCTCATAGAACTGGGATCGGCTTCTCCATGAACTGGGATCGGCTCTCCATGAACTGGGATCGGCTTCTCCATGAACTCGGATCGGCTCTCCATGAACTCGGATCGGCTTCTCCATGAACTCGGATCGGCTTCTCCATGAACTGGGATCGGCTCTCCATGAACTGGGATCGGCTCTCCATGAACTCGGATCGGCTTCTCCAGGAACTGGGATCGGCTTCTCCACGAACTGGGATCAGCTTCTCCACGAACTGGGATCGGCTTCTCCATGAACTCGGATCGGCTTCTCCACGAACTGGGATCGGCTTCTCCACAAACTGGGATCGGCTTCTCCACGAACTGGGATCGGCTTCTCCATGAACTCGGATCGGCTTCTCCACGAACTGGGATCGGCTTCTCCATGAACTCGGATCGGCTTCTCCATGAACTGGGATCGGCTCTCCATGAACTGGGATCGGCTTCTCCATGAACTGGGATCGGCTCTCTATGAACTGGGATCGGCTTCTCCATGAACTGGGATCGGCTTCTCCATGAACTGGGATCGGCTCTCCATGAACTGGGATCGGCTTCTCCATGAACTGGGATCGGCTCTCCATGAACTGGGATCGGCTTCTCCATGAACTGGGATCGGCTCTCCATGAACTCGGATCGGCTTCTCCATGAACTGGGATCGGCTTCTCCATGAACTGGGATCGGCTTCTCCACGAACTGGGATCGGCTTCTCCATGAACTCGGATCGGCTCTCCATGAACTGGGATCGGCTTCTCCATGAACTCGGATCGGCTCTCCATGAACTGGGATCGGCTCTCCATGAACTGGGATCGGCTTCTCCATGAACTGGGATCGGCTTCTCCATGAACTGGGATCGGCTTCTCCATGAACTCGGATCGGCTTCTACATGAACTGGGATCGGCTTCTCCACGAACTGGGATCGGCTTCTCCATGAACTCAGATCGGCTTCTCCATGAACTCGGATCGGCTTCTCCATGAACTCGGATCGGCTTCTCCATGAATTGGGATCAGCTTCTCCATGAACTCGGATCGGCTTCTCCATGAACTGGGATCGGATTCTCTATGAACTGGGATCGGCTTCTCCATAAACTGGGATCGGCTTCTCCATGAACTGGGATCGGCTCTCCATGAACTGGGATCGGCTTCTCCATGAACTGGGATCGGCTTCTCCACGAACTGGGATCGGCTTCTCCACGAACTGGGATCGGCTTCTCCATGAACTGGGATCGGCTCTCCATGAACTCGGATCGGCTTCTCCATGAACTGGGATCGGCTTCTCCATGAACTCGGATCGGCTTCTCCATGAACTGGGATCGGCTTCTCCATGAACTGGGATCGGCTTCTCCATGAACTGGGATCGGCTTCTCCATGAACTCGGATCGGCTTCTCCATGAACTCGGATCGGCTTCTCCATGAACTGGGATCGGCTTCTCCATGAACTGGGATCGGCTTCTCCATGAACTGGGATCGGCTTCTCCATGAACTGGGATCGGCTTCTCCACGAACTGGGATCGGCTTCTCCACGAACTGGGATCGGCTTCTCCACAAACTGGGATCGGCTTCTCCATGAACTGGGATCGGCTTCTCCATGAACTGGGATCGGCTTCTCCATGAACTGGGATCGGCTTCTCCACGAACTGGGATCGGCTTCTCATAGAACTGGGATCGGCTTCTCCATGAACTGGGATCGGCTCTCCATGAACTGGGATCGGCTTCTCCACGAACTGGGATCGGCTTCTCATAGAACTGGGATCGGCTTCTCCATGAACTGGGATCGGCTCTCCATGAACTGGGATCGGCTTCTCCATGAACTCGGATCGGCTCTCCATGAACTCGGATCGGCTTCTCCATGAACTGGGATCGGCTTCTCCATGAACTGGGATCGGCTCTCCATGAACTGGGATCGGCTTCTCCATGAACTCGGATCGGCTCTCCATGAACTGGGATCGGCTTCTCCATGAACTCGGATCGGCTCTCCATGAACTGGGATCGGCTTCTCCATGAACTCGGATCGGCTTCTCCATGAACTGGGATCGGCTTCTCTATGAACTGGGATCGGCTTCTCCATGAACTGGGATCGGCTTCTCCATGAACTGGGATCGGCTTCTCCATGAACTCGGATCGGCTTCTACATGAACTGGGATCGGCTTCTCCACGAACTGGGATCGGCTTCTCCATGAACTCAGATCGGCTTCTCCATGAACTCGGATCGGCTTCTCCATGAACTCGGATCGGCTTCTCCATGAACTGGGATCAGCTTCTCCATGAACTCGGATCGGCTTCTCCATGAACTGGGATCGGCTTCTCTATGAACTGGGATCGGCTTCTCCATGAACTGGGATCGGCTTCTCCATGAACTGGGATCGGCTCTCCATGAACTGGGATCGGCTTCTCCATGAACTGGGATCGGCTTCTCCATGAACTGGGATCGGCTTCTCCACGAACTGGGATCGGCTTCTCCATGAACTGGGATCGGCTTCTCCATGAACTGGGATCGGCTTCTCCATGAACTGGGATCGGCTTCTCCATGAACTGGGATCGGCTTCTCCATGAACTGGGATCGGCTTCTCCATGAACTGGGATCGGCTTCTCCATGAACTGGGATCGGCTTCTCCATGAACTGGGATCGGCTTCTCCATGAACTGGGATCGGCTTCTCCATGAACTGGGATCGGCTTCTCCATGAACTGGGATCGGCTTCTCCATGAACTCGGATCGGCTCTCCATGAACTGGGATCGGCTCTCCATGAACTGGGATCGGCTTCTCCATGAACTGGGATCGGCTTCTCCATGAACTGGGATCGGCTTCTCCATGAACTGGGATCGGCTTCTCCATGAACTGGGATCGGCTTCTCCATGAACTGGGATCGGCTTCTCCATGAACTGGGATCGGCTTCTCCATGAACTGGGATCGGCTTCTCCATGAACTGGGATCGGCTTCTCCATGAACTGGGATCGGCTTCTCCATGAACTGGGATCGGCTTCTCCATGAACTGGGATCGGCTTCTCCATGAACTCGGATCGGCTTCTCCATGAACTGGGATCGGCTTCTCCATGAACTCGGATCGGCTTCTCCATGAACTGGGATCGGCTTCTCCATGAACTGGGATCGGCTTCTCCATGAACTGGGATCGGCTTCTCCATGAACTGGGATCGGCTTCTCCATGAACTGGGATCGGCTTCTCCATGAACTCGGATCGGCTTCTCCATGAACTGGGATCGGCTTCTCCATGAACTGGGATCGGCTTCTCCATGAACTGGGATCGGCTTCTCCATGAACTGGGATCGGCTTCTCCATGAACTGGGATCGGCTCCTCCATGAACTGGATCGGCTCTCCATGAACTGGGATCGGCTTCTCCATGAACTGGATCGGCTCTCATGAACTGGGATCGGCTTCTCCATGAACTGGGATCGGCTTCTCCATGAACTGGGATCGGCTTCTCCATGAACTGGGATCGGCTTCTCCATGAACTCGGATCGGCTTCTCCATGACCCGGGTCGGCTTCTCCATGAACTGGGATCGGCTTCTCCATGAACTCGGATCGGCTTCTCCATGAACTCGGATCGGCTTCTCCATGAACTGGGATCGGCTTCTCCATGAACTGGATCGGCTTCTCCATGAACTGGGATCGGCTTCTCCATGAACTGGGATCGGCTTCTCCATGAACTGGGATCGGCTTCTCCATGAACTGGGATCGGCTTCTCCACGAACTGGGATCGGCTTCTCCATGAACTGGGATCGGCTTCTCCATGAACTGGGATCGGCTTCTCCATGAACTCGGATCGGCTTCTCCACGAACTGGGATCGGCTTCTCCACGAACTGGGATCGGCTTCTCCATGAACTGGGATCGGCTCTCCATGAACTCGGATCGGCTCTCCATGAACTGGGATCGGCTTCTCCACGAACTGGGATCGGCTTCTCCACGAACTGGGATCGGCTTCTCCATGAACTCGGATCGGCTCTCCATGAACTGGGATCGGCTTCTCCATGAACTGGGATCGGCTTCTCATAGAACTGGGATCGGCTTCTCCATGAACTGGGATCGGCTTCTCCATGAACTCGGATCGGCTTCTCCACGAACTGGGATCGGCTTCTCCATGAACTAGAAATGCGCAATATTGGGACGCCCCCCTCCCCCATTATATATATACACTATATCACCAAAAGTATTGGGACGCCCCCTCCCCCATTATATATATACTATATCACCAAAAGTATTGGGACGCCCCCTCCCCCATTATATATATATACTATATCACCAAAAGTATTGGGACGCCCCCCTCCCCCATTATATATATACACTATATCACCAAAAGTATTGGGACGCCCCCTCCCCCATTATATATATATACTATATCACCAAAAGTATTGGGACGCCCCCTCCCCCATTATATATATACTATATCACCAAAAGTATTGGGACGCCCCCCTCCCCCATTATATATATATACACTATATCACCAAAAGTATTGGGACGCCTCCTCTCCCATTATATATATATACACTATATCACCAAAAGTATTGGGACGCCTCCTCTCCCCCATTATATATATATACACTATATCACCAAAAGTATTGGGACGCCTCCTCCCCCATTATATATATACACTATATCACCAAAAGTATTGGGACGCCCCCCCTCCCCCATTATATATATATACACTATATCACCAAAAGTATTGGGACGCCCCCTCCCCCATTATATATATATACTATATCACCAAAAGTATTGGGACGCCCCCCTCCCCCATTATATATATACACTATATCACCAAAAGTATTGGGACGCCCCCCTCCCCCATTATATATATACACTATATCACCAAAAGTATTGGGACGCCCCCCTCCCCCATTATATATATACACTATATCACCAAAAGTATTGGGACGCCTCCTCTCCCCCATTATATATATACTATATCACCAAAAGTATTGGGACGCCCCCTCCCCCATTATATATATACACTATATCACCAAAAGTATTGGGACGCCCCCTCCCCCATTATATATATATACACTATATCACCAAAAGTATTGGGACGCCCCCTCCCCCATTATATATACACTATATCACCAAAAGTATTGGGACGCCCCCCTCCCCCATTATATATATACACTATATCACCAAAAGTATTGGGACCCCCCCCCCCCCATTATATATATATACTATATCACCAAAAGTATTGGGACGCCCCCCTCCCCCATTATATATATATACACTATATCACCAAAAGTATTGGGACGCCCCCCTCCCCCATTATATATATATACAATATGACCAAAAGTATTGGGACGCCCCCCTCCCCCATTATATATATATATACTATATCACCAAAAGTATTGGGACGCCCCCCTCCCCCATTATATATATATACACTATATCACCAAAAGTATTGGGACGCCCCCCTCCCCCATTATATATATATATACTATATCACCAAAAGTATTGGGACGCCCCCCTCCCCCATTATATATATACACTATATCACCAAAAGTATTGGGACGCCCCCCCTCCCCCATTATATATATACTATATCACCAAAAGTATTGGGACGCCCCCCTCCCCCATTATATATATATACACTATATCACCAAAAGTATTGGGACGCCCCCCTCCCCCATTATATATATACACTATATCACCAAAAGTATTGGGACGCCCCCTCCCCCATTATATATATATACAGTATATCACCAAAAGTATTGGGACGCCCCCTCCCCCATTATATATATACACTATATCACCAAAAGTATTGGGACGCCCCCTCCCCCATTATATATATATACACTATATCACCAAAAGTATTGGGACGCCCCCTCCCCCATTATATATATATACACTATATCACCAAAAGTATTGGGACGCCCCCTCCCCCATTATATATATACTATATCACCAAAAGTATTGGGACGCCCCCCTCCCCCATTATATATATACACTATATCACCAAAAGTATTGGGACGCCCCCTCCCCCATTATATATATATATACACTATATCACCAAAAGTATTGGGACGCCCCCCTCCCCCATTATATATATATACTATATCACCAAAAGTATTGGGACGCCCCCTCCCCCATTATATATATACACTATATCACCAAAAGTATTGGGACGCCCCCTCCCCCATTATATATATATACACTATATCACCAAAAGTATTGGGACGCCTCCCCTCCCCCATTATATATATACACTATATCACCAAAAGTATTGGGACGCCCCCCTCCCCCATTATATATATACACTATATCACCAAAAGTATTGGGACGCCCCCCTCCCCCATTATATATATATACTATATCACCAAAAGTATTGGGACGCCCCCTCCCCCATTATATATATATACACTATATCACCAAAAGTATTGGGACGCCCCCTCCCCCATTATATATATACTATATCACCAAAAGTATTGGGACGCCCCCCTCCCCCATTATATATATACACTATATCACCAAAAGTATTGGGACGCCCCCTCCCCCCATTATATATATACACTATATCACCAAAAGTATTGGGACGCCCCCTCCCCCATTATATATATATACACTATATCACCAAAAGTATTGGGACACCCCCCTCCATTATATATATACACTATATCACCAAAAGTATTGGGACGCCCCCCTCCCCCATTATATATATACACTATATCACCAAAAGTATTGGGACGCCCCCCTCCCCCATTATATATATATACACTATATCACCAAAAGTATTGGGACGCCTCCCCTCCCCCATTATATATATATACACACCATATCACCAAAAGTATTGGGACGCCCCCCCTCCCCCATTATATATATACACACAGTATATCACCAAAAGTATTGGGACGCCCCCTCCCCCATTATATATATACTATATCACCAAAAGTATTGGGACGCCCCCCTCCCCCATTATATATATATACTATATCACCAAAAGTATTGGGACGCCCCCCTCCCCCATTATATATATATACTATATCACCAAAAGTATTGGGACGCCTCCCCTCCCCCATTATATATATATACTATATCACCAAAAGTATTGGGACGCCCCCCTCCCCCATTATATATATACACTATATCACCAAAAGTATTGGGACGCCCCCTCCCCCATTATATATATACACTATATCACCAAAAGTATTGGGACGCCCCCCTCCCCCATTATATATATATACTATATCACCAAAAGTATTGGGACGCCCCCCTCCCCCATTATATATATACACTATATCACCAAAAGTATTGGGACGCCCCCTCCCCCATTATATATATACTATATCACCAAAAGTATTGGGACGCCCCCCTCCCCCATTATATATACACTATATCACCAAAAGTATTGGGACGCCCCCTCCCCCATTATATATATATACTATATCACCAAAAGTATTGGGACGCCCCCCTCCCCCATTATATATATATACACTATATCACCAAAAGTATTGGGACGCCCCCCCCCATTATATATATATACACTATATCACCAAAAGTATTGGGACGCCCCCTCCCCCATTATATATATACACTATATCACCAAAAGTATTGGGACGCCCCCCTCCCCCATTATATATATACTATATCACCAAAAGTATTGGGACGCCCCCCTCCCCCATTATATATATACTATATCACCAAAAGTATTGGGACGCCCCCCTCCCCCATTATATATATACACTATATCACCAAAAGTATTGGGACGCCCCCCTCCCCCATTATATATATATACTATATCACCAAAAGTATTGGGACGCCCCCCTCCCCCATTATATATATACACTATATCACCAAAAGTATTGGGACGCCCCCTCCCCCATTATATATATACACTATATCACCAAAAGTATTGGGACGCCCCCTCCCCCATTATATATATATACACTATATCACCAAAAGTATTGGGACGCCCCCCTCCCCATTATATATATATACTATATCACCAAAAGTATTGGGACGCCCCCTCCCCCATTATATATATACTATATCACCAAAAGTATTGGGACGCCCCCTCCCCCCATTATATATATACACTATATCACCAAAAGTATTGGGACGCCCCCTCCCCCATTATATATATATACACTATATCACCAAAAGTATTGGGACGCCCCCCTCCCCCATTATATATATATACACTATATCACCAAAAGTATTGGGACGCCCCCTCCCCCATTATATATATATACACTATATCACCAAAAGTATTGGGACGCCCCCCTCCCCATTATATATATATACACTATATCACCAAAAGTATTGGGACGCCCCCCTCCCCATTATATATATATACACTATATCACCAAAAGTATTGGGACGCCCCCTCCCCCATTATATATATACTATATCACCAAAAGTATTGGGACGCCCCCCTCCCCCATTATATATATACACAATATGACCAAAAGTATTGGGACGCCTCCCTCCCCCATTATATATATATACTATATCACCAAAAGTATTGGGACGCCCCCCTCCCCCATTATATATATACTATATCACCAAAAGTATTGGGACGCCCCCCTCCCCCATTATATATATATATACTATATCACCAAAAGTATTGGGACGCCCCCCTCCCCCATTATATATATACACTATATCACCAAAAGTATTGGGACGCCCCCCCTCCCCCATTATATATATACTATATCACCAAAAGTATTGGGACGCCCCCCTCCCCCATTATATATATATACACTATATCACCAAAAGTATTGGGACGCCCCCCTCCCCCATTATATATATACACTATATCACCAAAAGTATTGGGACTTTTGGTGTGGGGGAGGGGGATTATGGTGTGGGGGAGGGGGGATTATGGTGTGGGGGAGGGGGGATTATGGTGTGGGGGAGGGGGGATTATGGTGTGGGGGAGGGGGGATTATGGTGTGGGGGGGAGGGGGGATTATGGTGTGGGGGAGGGGGGATTATGGTGTGGGGGAGGGGGATTATGGTGTGGGGGAGGGGGGATTATGGTGTGGGGGGGAGGGGGGATTATGGTGTGGGGGGAGGGGGGATTATGGTGTGGGGGAGGGGGGATTATGGTGTGGGGGAGGGGATTATGGTGGGGGAGGGATTATGGTGTGGGGGGGATTATGGTGTGGGGGAGGGGATTATGGTGGGGGAGGGGGGATTATGGTGTGGGGGGGAGGGGGGATTATGGTGTGGGGGAGGGGGGATTATGGTGGGGGAGGGGGGATTATGGTGTGGGGGGAGGGGGGATTATGGTGTGGGGGGAGGGGGGATTATGGTGTGGGGGAGGGGGGATTATGGTGGGGGAGGGGGATTATGGTGGGGGAGGGATTATGGTGTGGGGGGGATTATGGTGTGGGGGAGGTGGGATTGTGGTGTGGGGGAGGGGGATTATGGTGGGGGAGGGGGATTATGGTGTGGGGGAGGGGGGATTATGGTGTGGGGGAGGGGGGATTATGGTGGGGGAGGGGGGATTATGGTGTGGGGGAGGGGGATTATGGTGTGGGGGAGGGGGGATTATGGTGTGGGGGAGGGGGATTATGGTGTGGGGGAGGGGGGATTATGGTGTGGGGGAGGGGGGATTATGGGGGGGAGGGGGGATTATGGTGTGGGGGAGGGGGAATTTGGTGTGGGGGAGGGGGGATTATGGTGGGGGAGGGGGAATATGGTGTGGGGGAGGGGGGATTATGGTGTGGGGTGTTTCTCAGGGGTTGGGTTGGCCCCTTAGTTCCAGTGAAGGGAACTCTTAAGGCGTCGGCATAACAAGACATTTTGGACAATTTCATGCGCTCAATGTTGTGGGAGGAGTTTGGGGATGGCCCCTCCCTGTTCCAACATGACGGCCCATTAGGGCACAAAGCAAGGTCCATAAAGACATGGATGAGCGAGTTTGGGGTGGAGGAACTTGACTGGTCTGCACAGAGTCCTGACCTCAACCCCACAGAACACCTTTGGGATGAATTAAAGTGGAGACTGTGAGCCAGGCCTTCTCATCCAACATCAGCGCCTGACCTCACAAATGCTCTTCTGGAAGAATGGTCAAACATTCCCATAGACACACCCCTAAACCTTGTGGACGGCCTTCCCATAGACACACCCCTAAACCTTGTGGACGGCTCTTCCCATAGACACGCCCCTAAACCTTGTGGACGGCCTTCCCATAGACACACCCCTAAACCTTGTGGACAGCCTTCCCCTAGACACACCCCTAAACCTTGTGGTCAGACCTTCCCATAGACACACCACTAAACCTTGTGGACGGCCTTCCCATAGACACACCCCTAAACCTTGTGGACGGCCTTCCCATAGACACACCCCTAAACCTTGTGGACAGTCTTCCCATAGACACACCCCTAAACCTTGTGGACGGCTCTTCCCATAGACACACCCCTAAACCTTGTGGACGGCCTTCCCATAGACACACCCCTAAACCTTGTGGACGGCCTTCCCATAGACACGCCCCTAAACCTTGTGGACAGACCTTCCCATAGACACGCCCCTAAACCTTGTGGACGGCCTTCCCATAGACACACCCCTAAACCTTGTGGACGGCTCTTCCCATAGACACACCCCTAAACCTTGTGGACGGCCTTCCCATAGACACACCCCTAAACCTTGTGGACGGCCTTCCCATAGACACGCCCCTAAACCTTGTGGACAGACCTTCCCATAGACACGCCCCTAAACCTTGTGGACGGCCTTCCCATAGACACACCCCTAAACCTTGTGGACGGCCTTCCCATAGACACACCCCTAAACCTTGTGGACGGCCTTCCCATAGACACACCCCTAAACCTTGTGGACGGCTCTTCCCATAGACACGCCCCTAAACCTTGTGGACGGCCTTCCCCTAGACACACCCCTAAACCTTGTGGTCAGACCTTCCCATAGACACACCCCTAAACCTTGTGGACGGCCTTCCCCTAGACACACCCCTAAACCTTGTGGTCAGACCTTCCCATAGACACACCCCTAAACCTTGTGGACGGCCTTCCCATAGACACACCCCTAAACCTTGTGGACAGTCTTCCCATAGACACACCCCTAAACCTTGTGGACGGCTCTTCCCATAGACACACCCCTAAACCTTGTGGACGGCCTTCCCATAGACACACCCCTAAACCTTGTGGACGGCTCTTCCCATAGACACGCCCCTAAACCTTGTGGACGGCCTTCCCCTAGACACACCCCTAAACCTTGTGGTCAGACCTTCCCATAGACACACCCCTAAACCTTGTGGACGGCCTTCCCATAGACACACCCCTAAACCTTGTGGGCGGCCTTCCCATAGACACACCCCTAAACCTTGTGGACAGCCTTCCCATAGACACACCCCTAAACCTTGTGGGCGGCCTTCCCATAGACACACCCCTAAACCTTGTGGACGGCCTTCCCAGAAGAGGTGAAGCTGCAAAGGGCGGAGCCAACCCCATATTGACCCCTCCGGACTAAGACTGGGGGGTGATCAAAGTTCATTAGCCTGTAAAGGGGGTGTCCCAATACTTTTGGCAATGCGGTGTATATTTGGTCCCAATTCTCCAATGTAAATGTAGCCTCCGGTCACGGGGTGTTTAGGGGGGCTGCTCACAAATTTAGATTCCCAAAGCAGTTACGCCGATGTATAAGAAGTTACGCCGACGTAAGTGCAAATATGCGCCGTCGTATCTGTGCGCCAGACCCATGAACCAACATGCGCCTAAAAACAGGCCACACCCCACCGACGTATTTTGCACACGCCGGCGTAGCGTGGGCGCACATGGGCTGAACACATCTGGCGCTCCCATTGATTTTCTATTCAAATATGCAAATGAGGGAGATACGGCGATTCACGGATGTGCGTGCACCGGCGCAGGATACGCGATGTGCGTGTAAGCTGTAAGTCCGGCCTAAAGTTATTCCTCATAAAGGAGGTGCAACCCGGCAACAGACGGGCACAGGTCAGCTGGAGAGCAGCTACAGCAGCACCGTTACGGACGAGCTGAGCACCCACACTTGCAGGACAACACATCTGTGTGCCAACATGCCAGGGGCAGCCGTGGTCATAGCACTACTACTGTGTCCCCAGGCACGTAGGAGGGCACGGGAGAGGATATACCGAACGCGCATTGACGTCTATGGCATGGGGGATTCGGAGGTGTATCGCATCTTCAGATTCAGCCCTGAAGCCATCCTGGAATTAGCCACACCCCTTGCATGATGACATCACCAGCCAGACACACCCCTCACATGCAGTGCAGCCACTGGTCAAGGTCCTGGCAACACTGCATTTCCTCGCCAGTGGATCTTTTCAGCGCACAAGTGGAGTCGTGGCTGGGATGTCACAATCCTCCATGAGCAGATGTGTGCACCAGGTTGCCCCCACAATCCTCACACGCATGTCCCACCACTTCATCAGACCCACCCAGGAGGACCTGCGGCAGAAGGCAATGCGTGATTTCTACAGAATTGCCGGATTCCCACACACCGTGGGGGCCATTGATTGCACACATGTGGCACTACGGCCCCCCGTGACACAGAGCACATATGCCGCAATCGGAAGCACTGGCATTCCATCAACGTACAGGTGATAGCCGATGCCCAATGCCTCATATGGCACGTCCGTGCCAGCCACAACAGCTTCATATACCGTCAGAGCGACATCCCAACAGAATTGGAACAGAACATGTATGGGGACAGCTGGCTGGTTGGTGAGTGACATGGTTGTCAGGTATGACTGTCCCCCCCCCATGATGCCGACATCACGAGGGGCACATGCATGACTACCATCCTTCTGTCTTTTCCCTTCCAGGTGACTCTGCATATGCACTGGGCCCCATCTTATGACTCCATTCCGGAACCCCCAAACCCCAGGAGAGGAAAGATACAATGAAGCACACATACGTACCCGTGCATTGGTGGAACGCACATTTGGGCTCCTGAAGTCCCGTTTCCGATGCCTGGATAAGTCCGGGGGTACCCTGTTGTATTCCCCAAACTTTGTGTGCCAGATCATCGGTGCATGTTGCATGCTACACAACTACGCCATGAGAAAGGGCCTGGAGATTGACCTACGTGATGACCTGACCCCCGAACCCCATAATCCCCCCCTAACAGAGGCTACCCCGTCTGCTGAGGGAAGAGCAGTCAGGAGACGCCTCACAGAAGACATATTTGCACGTTAAACACACACATTCATCATGTCACCACATCCACATCACATTGGATTAGCACCAAGGATACCCCATGGTATTAGGGAGCAGCAACGCCGCACCAAGGCCCCAATTATGTCGCTGTCCATTCATACCACATTCACACGGTCATGGGGATAACCTCTCCCTAACGATCCAGGGTGACCCCTGCCAGTTGACACGTAGTGCTGGCAGAAATGTCCTTGTGCCTGTCTGGACACATTGGCCACACACACACACCAGTCACACCGTAGCACTGACATCACCGAGCAAACCCTGCAAACCGGTGTCCAGTCACCATAGACACGTCTGCACCGTGTGCAGTCCGATGTTGCTGTGACATCAGTGAGGGTGACACACGTCACATGGTCTGGGTCCGTGAAAAGATAAAAATTGGACCATGTCATTGTCCGCCATGGCAAGCCCTTACAGGTGCACGGCACATGCCTCTGTGCACGTCACCCAAAAAACTCAGACTCTGAGCTGCATTCGTGGTGCCATTGCCCTCTCGCGGTCCATGCCTCGTGCCCAGGGATCTGCTCCGCAGGTGTCGTGGCGATGACTCGGGTGGGGCATCTCGTGGCGGTTCATCCCCAGGGCTGACGCTCCAGGATATGGATTGAGATGTTGCCTGCATCCCCTCCAAGGCAATGCGGGTCAGCACGCCATATGTTTCTGCCTGCATCTGCCTCTGACTGGCATTGTGTTGGCGCTGCAGGCACCTGTTCTGGAGTCCCTCAAACTGTATGGCGGCAGTGTTGGCCTGCACGATCCCGCTCAGGCTCCTACCCTCGGCCACGATCCCTGCTGCTGTGGCCTGCAGTTCCTCAATAGTCGTGGTATTGTGTCGCTGGGTCACCTGCATGTCCGATCCCTGGTCCTCAGATGTTGCTGGACCCCCTGCTACCATGTGGCGATACATGGCATCCAGGGTCTGTGACTGGTCACACAGGCATGTGGTCATGGCTGCACAATTAGCATTGATCTCCTGCATGCAGTCACAGATGGCCAGTGTGCACTCAGCCTGTGCCTTCTCCGAGGACCCGACGAAGGAGGCTATGCTGTCAGCCACGCGGTGGAGGCCGATGGCAATGTCTGCCATGTGCAGGGCCGGCGCTACCACTAGGCGGATTAGGCGACCGCCTAGAGCGCACTGCAGCCTAGGGTGCCCCGCCGCTAGTTTTATTATTCCCGCACAGCACTGTCCTCCACACAGAGCTTCAAGCAGCACCTAGGTAGACGAGACCCCCCTGCGGCTCGAGTTCTCCGCTCTGAGCCTGACATCACGATTGGATAGGTCCCGGCTGCACCCACCCAGGGCGCTCCTCGCTGTGTGTGTGTGACCATGCCCAGCATGCCCAAGGGTGATTTCAGAGCCCAGGCAGCCCTTCCCTTCTCCTCTCTCTGTCCCCACTGACTGTGTGTACAGCAGCACAGCGCCCCCTCCTGGCCGTGTCAGTGTGGACTGGAGGATGCCCCGCGATGCATCATGGGATTACTGTGGCACCCAGCGGCAGCTCCCCGGGCTTGGGGGACAGGTGGAGCCTGGAAGAGGTACCATGCCACCGACACAGAGGCAGCAGGTAGGTACACAGCAGAGGCGATGTCATGTGAGTGAGGAACAGGAAGCCACCACAGGGTTCACCATTCAAGTTACTAAAACTTTACATTGTGCATTTGTATTTGTATATTAAAATATCTACCCCCCAGAGATTGATTTACATTGATTGGCACTGATGTAGCAACATTGATGGGCGTGGGTGAGGCTGTATTTGATAGGCGCGGGTGAGACTATTTGATGGGCGCGGGTGAGACTGTATTTGATGGGCACGGGTGAGACTGTATTTGATGGGCACAGGTGAGACTGTATTTGATGGGTGTGGGTGAGGCTGTATTTGGGCACAGGTGAGATGGAATTTGGGCGCTGGTGAGGCTATATTTGATGGGCACAGGTAAGACTGTATTTGATGGGCGATGGTGAGATGGCATTTGATGGGCATAGGTGAGACTGTATTTGATGGTCACAGGTGAGACTGTATATGATGGGTGCTGGTGAGATGGCATTTGGTGGGCATATGTGAAATGCAATTTGATGGGCGTGGGTGAGGCTGTATTTGATGGGCGCAGGTGAGACTATTTGATGGGCGCAGGTGAGACTATTTGATGGGCACGGGTGAGACTATTTGATGGGCACAGGTGAGACTATTTGATGGGCACAGGTGAGATGGCATTTGATGGGCATAGGTGAGATGGCATTTGATGGGCATAGGTGAGATGGAATTTGATGGGCATAGGTGAGATGGAATTTGGGCGCTGGTGAGGCTATATTTGACGGGCACAGGTAAGACTGTATTTGATGGGCGATGGTGAGATGTCATTTGATGGGCACCGCTTAGACTGTATTTGATGGGCACAGGTGAGACTGTATATGATGGGTGCTGGTGAGATGGCATTTGATGGGCATAGGTGAGATGGAATTTGATGGGCATAGGTGAGATGGAATTTGGGCGCTGGTGAGGCTATATTTGAAGGGCACAGGTAAGACTGTATTTGATGGGTGCTGGTGAGATGGCATTTGATGGGCATAGGTGAAATGCAATTTGATGGGCGTGTGTGAGGCTGTATTTGATGGGCATAGGTGAGACCAGGGTTTGACAAATTTGCTTGGAATCTAGGAGCCAGCTAAAAAAGTTAGGAGCCAGAAAACGCGCCCCGTCCTGCCAAGCTTGCACGCCGAAGTGAGCGCATACGCGAGTAGTGCCCGCATATGTAAACGGTGTTCAAACCATACATGTGAGGTATCACCGCGATCGTTAGAGCGAGAGCAATAATTCTAGCGCTAGACCTCCTCTGTAACTCAAAACATGCAACCTGTAGAATTTTTTAAATGTCGCCTATGGACTTGCAGACGCAATTTTGAAGCGTGACATGTTGGGTATCAATTTACTCGATGTAACATTATCTTTCACAATATAAAAAAAAATTGGGATGTACATGGGCAGGGCAAAGGGGGTGGAGTCTAGGGTGGAGCCAAGGGGGGCGGCAAAATTAGATTTCGCCTAGGGTGTCAAAAATCCTTGCAGCAGCCCTGGCCATGTGCCGTGTCTGGCAGGCCTGTTCCCTCTCGAGCCCTTCTTGGACTGATCCGGCTACACCCCCTCACATGCTCCACAACGGATGGGGGAAGAAACACACTTACCTCTCCTCAAGTCCTTTTCGCTGGAGTGTTTGGGGACCCGGGTCCTGTCCCAGGGGGAGTGTTTGGGGACCCGGGTCCTGCCCCCAGGGGGAGTGTTTGGGGACCCGGGTCCTGCCCCAGGGGAGTGTTTGGGGACCCGGGTCCTGTCCCAGGGGAGTGTTTGGGGACCCAGGTCCTGTCCCAGGGGAGTGTTTGGGGACCCGGGTCCTGCCCCAGGGGAGTGTTTGGGGACCCGGGTCCTGTCCCAGGGGAGTGTTTGGGGACCCGGGTCCTGCCCCAGGGGGAGTGTTTGGGGACCCGGGTCCTGCCCCAGGGGGAGTGTTTGGGGACCCGGGTCCTGCCCCAGGGGAGTGTTTGGGGACCCGGGTCCTGCCCCAGGGGAGTGTTTTGGGACCCGGGTCCTGCCCCAGGGGAGTGTTTGGGGACCCGGGTCCTGTCCCAGGGGAGTGTTTGGGGACCCGGGTCCTGCCCCAGGGGAGTGTTTGGGGACCCGGGTCCTGCCCCAGGGGAGTGTTTTGGGACCCGGGTCCTGCCCCAGGGGAGTGTTTGGGGACCCGGGTCCTGTCCCAGGGGAGTGTTTGGGGACCCGGGTCCTGCCCCAGGGGAGTGTTTGGGGGCCCGGGTCCTGCCCCAGGAAACATGTATCAATGAAAAAAAAAAGTTTTAAAAACGGCCGTTTTTTCAGGAGCAGTGAATTTAATAATGCTAAAAGTGAAACATTAAAAGTGAAATATTACTTTAAATTTCGTACCTGGGGGGGTGTAAAGTATGCCTGTGAAGTAGCGCATGTTTCCGTACATAGAACTGTCCCTGCACAAAGTGTCATTTCTGAAAGGAAAAAAAAGTCTTTTAAAACCGGCTTTGCGGCTCTAATGAATTGTCGGCTCCGGCAATTCAGAGATGATTCATTCATAAAAAATAAAAATAAAATGGCGTGGGGGTCCCCCCAAATTCCATTACCAGGCCCCTTCAGGTCTGGTGTGGATTTTAAGGGGAACTCCACCCCAAATTTAAAAAAAAAATGGCGTGGAGTTCCCCCAAAAATCCACACCAGACCCTTATCCGAGCACGTTAACCTGGCCGGCCGCAGGAAAGAGGGGGGGGACAGATTGCGGCCCCCCCCCTCTCTCCTGAACCATACCAGGCCACATGCCCGCAACATGGGGAGGATGTCTCCATGTTGATGGGGACAAGGGCCTCATCCCCACAACCCTTGCCCGGTGGTTGTGGGGGTCTGCGGGCGGGGGGCTTATCAGAATCTGGAAGACCCCTTTAACAAAGGGGACCCCCAGATCCTGCCGCCCCCCTATGTGAATTGGTAATGGGGTACACTGTACCTCTACCATTTCACGAAGGAAGTGTAAATAGTTGGAAAAAACACACACACCGTAGAAAAAAATCCTTTATTAATAAAAAAAAAAAAAAATCCAGCGATGTGAATCCACTCTCGGCCCGGCCCCCCGCTCCAACGTAGTCTTCTATCCAGCGACGGGTGATCAGCGGTCCGGTCCAGCGATGCAGAAGATCCATCAATCCAGAGCGCAGCAGGGGAGCTCCTCTCTCCGCTGGACACAGCCCAGCGGAATGACGCGCTGGAGCTGTGACATTTCTTATTTAGGGGAAGCGCCGGCCACCCGTCACGTGACCCCGCCCCCTCTGACGCACCCTCGTATGTCACTGGGAAAGACCGGTCTTTCAGAAATGACACTTTGTGCAGGGACAGTTCTATGTACGGGAAACATGCGCTATTTCACATGCTGACTTTACACCCCCCCCCAGGTACGAAATTTAAAGGAATATTTCACTTTTATTGTTTCACTTTTAGCATTATTAAATTCACTGCTCCCGAAAAAACAGCCGTTTTTAAAACTTTTTTTTGCATTGATACATGTTCTCTGGGGCAGGACCCAGGTCCCCAAACACTCCCCTGGGGCAGGACCCGGGTCCCCAAACACTCCCCTGGGACAGGACCCGGGTCCCCAAATACTCCCCCCCCTGGGGCAGGACCCGGGTCCCCAAAAACTCCCCCCCGGGGCAGGACCCGGGTCCCCAAACACTCCCCTGGGGCAGGACCCGGGTCCCCAAACACTCCCCTGGGACAGGAGCCAGGTCCCCAAACACTCCCCTGGAGCAGGACCCGGATCCCCAAACACTCCCCTGGGACAGGACCCGGGTCCCCAAACACTCCCCTGGGGCAGGACCCGGGTCCCCAAACACTCCCCTGGGACAGGACCCGGGTCCCCAAACACTCCCCCCCCTGGGGCAGGACCCGGGTCCCCAAAAACTCCCCCCCGGGGCAGGACCCGGGTCCCCAAACACTCCCCTGGGGCAGGACCCGGGTCCCCAAACACTCCCCCTGGAATCAGATATCTGGGCGATATGAGAGAGCCCAAAGATACGGTGCCAGTAACCTGATGAGGCCTGAGAAGAACACCCGCCTAGACCAGTACGGTGCCGTTTCTGTCCCGTGGCCTAGGCGAAAACCTGATTGTAGTGGGTCCAGGAGGTCGTTGGAGTCCAGATGAAGCTGTTGTACTTCTTCTTTCTCCAGGATTTTGGAGACGGTGCTCAGGCTTGTTATCGGTCTTCGACAATTTGGGTCTTTGGGGTCAAGGTTTGGTTTCTTTAGGAGGGGTTTGATTATTCCTTGCTTGGGAGCAATTGGAACAATACCTTCTTTGATAGGTTGGTTTATGAGATGTGTTATGGTGGGTGCCACGATTTCGGTACATTCTTTCACGTTTTTTGTAGAAATGATGTTGTTTGGTGCCGTAGGGTCTCAGAGATTTTTGATGATGCTTCCGTGGTGTCGCTGGTGATTGGTAGCATAGTTGCCAACATTTGAAAAAAAATTCCAGGGACACTTTGCAGCACAGCTATGAACATGCCGCTGCGCTCGCGACCAATGGCTCTGCATCTTAAAGGGGACATACCTGGACGCCCATGTGTGCAGCCGTGCCGTCGCCGTACATCGTTGTGCGGCGGTTGGCAAGCCGTTAATCCTTATCAACTGTCATTGCATGCATTTTGTAAACTAAAAAAAATATTTCTTAGGCCCGGTTCACACTGGTGCAATGCGAGAACCCTGCAAATCCACTGTGGGTTCCCGCATCGTACCCGATACGAACTGCTAGGGAGTGTCATTATATGTTACCGACACCCCCAGTTCAGCTGGGGACCCTTACATTAGGGTCCCCTGAGGGCCCCCTTACATCAGGGTCCCCAGACAGTCACACCCCCCCCCCCCACACTTCCAGAGGTTTCCCTGTACCTGGCTAGTCTCTGTTGTGCTCCTTGAACACCCAGGACTTCTCCATAGGTGAGATGGGAGGCAGTGATCGGCGGCTGTATAGTGCCCACAAGCCACGGGATCTCCCTGGGGCTTGTAGTTCTCTCTCCTACTGTATCCACTGAAGAGGGGAGGGGCCTCTAACCCGGGCATGTATCATCAAAAGTGTAGAAGCAGAGTGACTCACTTAAGAGTGAAGCTGATTTATGCCTGGGTTAGAGGCCCCTCCCCTCTTCAGTGGATACAGTAGGAGAGAGAACTACAAGCCCCAGGGAGATCCCGCGGCTCGTGGGCACTATACAGCTGCCGATCGCGGCCTTCCATGTCCCCCCTTGTTAGGGTGACCACATTTCCAAACTGCCGTTCAGGGACAATTTTGCCAAGGACCAGGGGGGGGGGGGGTTGATTTGTCAGGTGAATGGCTGTTTTAGCACTCATATCATCCCAACACCATGCTTGATATGGTGTCAGGATCATAGGTGTGCACACAGGGTGTGCCAGGGCCCACCCTAATCACCTCGTGTGCCACAGAATCCCCCTGTTTGGACCCCTGGCATTTCACTGAAGTCCTCTAATGATTCCTAAAAAAAATAAAAATTCTGTAAAAATAATAAAAAAACAAAATAAAAATGAAAAAAATAATCATACCGTCCACTGCTCTACCAGTCAGTCACTTTGAGAGGCAGCTGACCTAGACGCTGACCTACCTGCCCACTAAGGATGAGCTCCGGCGTGTTCGCATAGAACACGTGCGGAGCCCGCCAGGAAGTGAGCACGGCGCTGCGCTAATATCAGCCAGGGAGACATTTTACGATCCCCGCAGCCGAGCATCGGGACAATGTCTCCCTGGCTGTGATTAGCGCAGCGCCGTGCTCACTTCCTGGCGGGTTCCGCACATGTTCTATGCGAACATGCCGGAACTCATTCTTACTGCCCACTACCCTGACCTACCTGCCCACTACCCTGACCTACCTGCCCACTACACTGACCTACCTGCCCACTACACCGACCTACCTGCCCACTACACTGACCTACCTGCCCACTACACTGACCTACCTGCCCACTACACTGACCTACCTGCCCACTACACTGACCTACCTGCCCACTACACTGACCTACCTGCCCACTACACTGACCTACCTGCCCACTACACTGACCTACCTGCCCACTACACCGACCTACCTGCCCACTACACTGACCTACCTGCCCACTACACTGACCTACCTGCCCACTACACTGACCTACCTGCCCACTACACTGACCTACCTGCCCACTACACTGACCTACCTGCCCACTACACTGACCTACCTGCCCACTACACTGACCTACCTGCCCACTACACTGACCTACCTGCCCACTACACTCTGTCTTGCAGTACTCAGACTACTTCCCCTCAGGTGGATCGGGGGATTTCACTCACCACTCCAGGCCAGGACTCCATCCATAGATAACTGCTATCCACCAGTCCCTTCTTGAGGGTGACATAACTGAGCCATGAGGAAAGGGATACTTTGAGATGGATCACTTCAGAGGAAGCACTCCTCCCCCGCAGGCCATGTTCTCCACCAGCAGCCTCCACACGCTCGTCTGCACCGAGCACCGCCCCTCCCCCTCACACACACACACGGACTGCCTCAGGCTGGACCAGACCACTGGAGTCCCTGGGCGGGGGGGGGGGTGCAAGTGCTGAGGACTGGATTGATTGATTTATTGATTGTGCACAGTGATAATAGGGGCCTGGAGGAAGTCACCCTGGGATAGCAATGACATTCAGTCATTCACAGCAGCGCAGAGGCAGGTTTGGAATGAGCACTGGCTGCTCACCCCCACGCTACACTACTGGGCTGGCCCGGACGGATGACGGTGGAATGACAGGGCCCAGTCCCATCTTCTCCACCCAGTGTGCTTGCCAGAGCACAGCGTGACATGGCTCCCCGCCTCCGCGCGCTGACTACAGAAGTCAACACGCTGAGGCGGGGAGGCGTGTCACGCTGTGCTCTGGCAAGCACACTGGGTGGAGCAAGATGGCCGCCGCTCCAGAGCTAGGACAAAGCCGGGGACTTTCCTAGGCTCCGGAGCGCTCCGTGATCGGTGACGATCCGTTTCACCCCTACAACCGGGACAAGTCCCGGCAGGCTAAATTAGCCGGGACTAGGTCCTATTTCACGGGACTGTCCCGTTAAAAACGGGACAGTTGGCAAGTATGTGGTAGCAGCGTGAATAGCGTAGATTGAGGAATATTTGTTTTTTCCTTTGGCTGGGTGAGGTTGGTTGTTTTTTTCTGCAAAATTATTTCACGAATGTTTTCGATTTTGTCAATAAAATAATCAGATAGTTCATTGGCGAATTCTTGTGTTTCATTCGCTGGAGGCTCTAGACAGGTGGGGTTCATCGAGCGATTAGTATGAGAAGTTTGCGGGCGGTTTAGGGCTTTTGCGATGGTATTGCTTGGTTGCGTTTCTCCTCCAGGCTCCTTGCGCTCGTCTGCGTTCTTGCTTTAGCAATTTAAGAGCGTCATTGAAGCAGCCCGAGTTGTTTTTGCGGATGAGTGCTCTGCGTCTCGGAGCGACTGTGTCTGCTGTTTGTTAGGGAGGTTGAGGGTTTTGATTGACCGTTGTTATTTTATTTCATAGTGTGGTTATGAAGAGCTCTGAGTGTAGTTTCCTCTGCGATCTTGTCCAATGTGTTGTTATTGGGTGTGTTGGTTTTTGGAGGCTACTGTTGGTAGTTATTTTGAATTTGATAGCGTGGTGGTCCGTCCATGGCAGAGGCGAGTTGTCCATATTGAAGATCAGGTAGGAGTGTGCCCTGAAACGTGCGCGGGAGCCTTTATCAGTTGTTGCAGGAGGTGGCGATGGGGTCCTGGGTGGAATTAGCCCAGAGGTTGAAATCCCAAAGTAGGATGAGGTGTTTGGTTTCCAAGGTGTACGTGGAGATGAATTGGGTGAGAGGTGTGAGAAGGAGAAAAGAACATGGGGGACTTTGTATGAATCAAGCAGCCAAGGAGGGAACACGTCTAAGTGTGTCTGGTGGGTAGGAAATGATAACCAAGAACCAAAAATGTAGCACAGTAACACCATTTGTAGCCATTGGATCAATAATACAATTTATTGCACATAGATGAATAGCATAATAATGACGTAACATGGCACCAAGAACAACACATATAGCATGTCAGCACAATAATTACAGTAAAATATAGTACATTGTAGGTATAATAATAGCATATAATTGATATGGCTTGGCAACATAAAGGTTCATAATGTAGGTAAAAATGATATTAATATCCAGACTAACTGACGTGTCACTCCATCTTAGAAAAAACGTATAAGGTGTGAGAAGGTGAGTCTTTGGTCCCGGGGGTCTGTAGCATAGCAGTATATGGACGGTGTCCTGGGCTGTAGTTTGGAGTTGCAGGGTGAGTGTTTCCATAGAAGGTACCGAGTTCTGTAGAGTTTGTTCGATCAGCGAGAGGTGGGATTTGTCGATCACTGCCAGGCCTCCTCCTCTTTGCCCTATTCTAGGCTCGGTTAGGATGCAATAGTTCTCAAGGTACTAATTCGGCTAGGATGGTGTTGCAGTCGGGTGTTAGCCAACTTTCCGTGATGAAGAGGCAATCTGTGTTGTGTTGGGTGATGAAGTCGTGAATCTCCTGTCTGTGCTTGGCTGCGGATCTGGTGTTGATCAGGGCGCATGATAGGTGTTGTGGTTGGAGTGATGCCAGATAGGTGTTGTGGTTGGAGTGATGCCAGATAGGTGTTGTGGTTGGAGTGATGCCAGATAGGTGTTGTGGTTGGAGTGATGCCAGATAGGTGTTGTGGTTGGAGTGATGCCATCCTGTTGTTGGCGTTCAATTGGCGATTGCTCCTTAGTAGGTGTTCACTCCTAAGATGGAGGTTGGTAGTCTTGTGGCAGTATCCCTCAGGCTACGCAGGGAGTCCGCTGAGTATTTAATGTTGATCATGATGAGAAAGCGCAGAAGGCGATGAGATGATGCGATTGATGATGTGCACTGATAGGTTGATGGTGGTGATGGCGAGGATGACGATGGTGGAATCCCAATCAGCCCCACACTTCCCAGACTACCCCCCCCCCCTAGTTGATCCAGAGGAAGGCGGAAAAAAAAAGTATAAACTGCAACTGGAGTTCAATGGGGTTCACAGAACTGCCTCAAAGGAGACAGCCCGGCCAGATCCTCACGTCACATGGAGGGCTGGAAATCTCCTGGACTGCATGTGAGTGGCGGGTTTATCTTTCAGAAGATTGAGCGGGACCTGGAGGAAAGCCTGGATACTCCGAGGAGTGAATCAGTTCCAGAGCAGACTTTAGGGGGTTCAGGGGTTCCCTCATAGAATGGCATCTCAGTCTCCCACTATAGGAATGTCCATGTTCTTATAGATCTGAGACACGTTCAGTCTGTCCCCCTACATTGGGATGTGGGGGTGTCTGTCCCTGAATGTGTGGGGGTGTCTGTCCCTGAATGTGTGGGGGGTGTCTGTCCCTGAACGTGTGGGGGTGTCCCTGAATGTGGGGGGTGTCTGTCCCTGAACGTGTGGGGGTGTCCCTGAATGTGGGGGGGTGTCTGTCCCTGAACGTGTGGGGGTGTCCCTGAACAAGTGGGGGTGTCTGTCCCTGAATGTGTGGGGGTGTCTGTCCCTGAACGTGTGGGGGTGTCCCTGAATGTGTGGGGGTGTCTGTCCCTGAACGTGTGGGGGTGTCCCTGAACGTGTGGGGGTGTCTGTCCCTGAATGTGTGGGGGTGTCTGTCCCTGAATGTGTGGGGGTGTCTGTCCCTGAACGTGTGGGGGTGTCTGTCCCTGAACGTGTGGGGGTGTCCCTGAATGTGTGGGGGTGTCTGTCCCTGAACGTGTGGGGGTGTCCCTGAACGTGTGGGGGTGTCTGTCCCTGAATGTGTGGGGGTGTCTGTCCCTGAATGTGTGGGGGTGTCTGTCCCTGAATGTGTGGGGGTGTCTGTCCATGAATGTGTGGGGGTGTCCCTGAATGTGGGGGGGGTGTCTGTCCCTGAACGTGTGGGGGTGTCTGTCCCTGAATGTGTGGGGGTGTCTGTCCCTGAACATGTGGGGGTGTCCCTGAATGTGTGGGGGTGTCCCTGAATGTGTGGGGGTGTCTGTCCCTGAACGTGTGGGGGTGTCTGTCCCTGAATGTGTGGGGGTGTCTGTCCCTGAATGTGGGGGGGTGTCTGTCCCTGAATGTGTGGGGGTGTCTGTCCCTGAACATGTGGGGGTGTCCCTGAACGTGTGGGGGTGTCCCTGAACGTGTGGGGGTGTCTGTCCCTGAACGTGTGGGGGTGTCCCTGAACGTGTGGGGGTGTCTGTCCCTGAATGTGTGGGGGTGTCTGTCCCTGAATGTGTGGGGTGTCCCTGAATGTGTGGGGGGGTCCCTGAATGTGTGGGGGTGTCTGTCCCTGAACGTGTGGGGGTGTCTGTCCCTGAATGTGTGGGGGTGTCCCTGAACGTGTGGGGGTGTCTGTCCCTGAATGTGTGGGGGTGTCCCTGAATGTGTGGGGGTGTCTGTCCCTGAATGTGTGGGGGTGTCCCTGAATGTGTGGGGGTGTGTGTCCCTGAACGTGTGGGGGTGTCCCTGAATGTGTGGGGGGGTCCCTGAATGTGTGGGGGGGTCCCTGAATGTGTGGGGGTGTGTGTCCCTGAACGTGTGGGGGTGTCCCTGAATGTGTGGGGGGGGTCCCTGAATGTGTGGGGGTGTCCCTGAATGTGTGGGGGTGTCCCTGAACGTGTGGGGGTGTCCCTGAATGTGTGGGGGGGTCCCTGAATGTGTGGGGGGGTCCCTGAATGTGAGGATTTACTCGCAGGCATTAAGCATTTGGAAGTCCCAGGCTTGCGGTTAGAAGGTTCCCTGGCCTGAGGCTCAGCCTGTTCCCGGGGGGCAAACCGTTCTCTTTCTTCCAGTAATGTCCCTAGTAAGGTTGTCCAGGAAAACATGAGGAAGGGGGGACCACCATGAAGGGACCACCATGAAGGGACCACCATGAAGGGACCCCCATGAAGGGACCCACGATAAAACATTGAATTTACAGGAAAGTCAACATTTTTATCTTAATTGTAAAGGACAAAGGCAAAGTATTTATTCCATGGGAAGTACCCAAGCAATGAATATAAGGGGGAGGGGCATTTGTATGGCGCCCCCCGGAGTCAATACTTTGTAGAACCCCCTTTCTCTACAAGTCTTTTTGGGGGGGTCTCTACCAGCTTTGCACATCTAGAGAGGGACATTTCTCCTCCATTCTTCTTCTCTGTAAAATATCTCAAGCTCTGTCAGATTGGATGGAGAGCGTCTGTGATCAGCAATTTCCAAGTCTTGCCACAGATTCTCAATGGGATTTAGGTCTGGACTGTGACTGGGCCATTCTAACACATGAATAGGCTTTGATCTAATCCATTCCAATGTAGCTCTGGCTGTACTTTAGGGTCGTTGTCCTGCTGGAAGGTGAACCCCCCCCCCCCCCCCCCGGTCTAAAGTCTTTTCTTCTAAGATTGTCCTGTATTTGTCTCCATCCATCTTTCCATCTGACCAGCTTCCCTGTCCCTGCTGAAGAAAAGAATTGCTGGATTACTTACAGGGGTTCTAACCCCCACTCCATCCAAATGTAGCGCTACCCCCGCAGGAGCCGCTGGTTTGTTTTTGGGATCGGCATATTGAGTCACCTTGATATGGCCCCGGGGTGCCGTTGTAGAGACAAATAGTGAGCGAGGGTCCAGACAGGGAATAAAGGTTCTCAATGCCGTATTCTTCAGGCCAAACATCAGTGGGAAGGATGAAGAGAGAACCTTGCAGTATCAGGCCTGGATATTAGATAGCGCAGTCAGCACTGCTCTGTATAGTACCAACTTGTAACTCGTCGCCACTCCATCTGAGTGGGTGAAGTGCCCCCCGGACAGACCCCTTTTCATAAGCCTGGCAGCCGAGACGTCACTTAGGATCCCTGGGAGGAACGGGCCTCTCTCACAGACCCGGCTCTAGGGCCCCTCTCACAGACCCGGCTCTAGGGCCCCTCTCACAGACCCGGCTCTAGGGCCCCTCTCACAGGCCCGGCTCTAAGGCCCCTCTCACAGACCCGGCTCTATGGCCCCTCTCACAGGCCCAGCTCTAGGGCCCCTCTCACAGACCCGGCTCGGGCCTCTCTCACAGACCCGGCTCTAGGGCCCCTCTCACAGGCCCGGCTCTAGGGCCCCTCTCACAGACCCGGCTCTAGGGCCCCTCTCACAGGCCCAGCTCTAGGGCCCCTCTCACAGACCCGGCTCTAGGGCCCCTCTCACAGACCCGGCTCTAGGGCCCCTCTCACAGGCCTGGCTCTAGAGCCCCTCTCACAGACCCGGCTCTAGGGCCCCTCTCACAGACCCGGCTCTAGGGCCCCTCTCACAGGCCCGGCTCTAGGGCCCCTCTCACAGGCCCGGCTCTAGGGCCCCTCTCACAGGCCCGGCTCTAGGGCCCCTCTCACAGACCCGGCTCTAGGGCCCCTCTCACAGGCCAATTACAATAACGGAGCTAGGTAGATAAGTGGAGCGAATCCTCCCAGTAGATTTCTGTATTGGTCACCAGAGGGCAGCAAACATCCCTGTCAGTACTCTGGTCACCGGACCCCCGATTGGTTGGTTCAGGCTCTGTTGGACAACCTGCCTCCGGGTCCCCCTCAAACCGACTCCCCAATCGTACGGCACCCAGCCTGGGATCCTTTCAGTGGAATCCGGAACCCAGCCAGTCACTGGGGGCCCCTTGTACCTCCGGATGAGGGTTTGTGCAGCCTGCAGTTTAGGCCAGGTGGGCCAAGCCGGTGGGGTCCATGGATGTGCGCACCCTGAGTAATCGGATCCAGCGGATTGATCCGGTGGTCTGTACAGACTCACCGGATCAATCCATCCGCTCCCCTCCCTCGCATGCGTCGTAATGATTCGACGCATGCGTGGAAGTACTTACATTCCAGCGTCGCGCACGTCGCCACGTCATCATCGCGGCGACACGTCACCGCGGATGAATTCCGCACAGATTTTGATCCGATGGTGAGTACAAGCCATCGGATCCAAATCCGGAGGAGGAATCTCCGCTGGAAACGGTCCGGTGGACCGTTTCCAGCGGCGGAGATCCCTTCGTGTGTACGGGGCCTAAAGGGGTTTTTTTCGGCTCACCCTGTGAAAGAATTATCTGTCCTGACAATGAGAAGCTGCCTAACCATACCAGATGAAGCAGCCCCTTTTCCAAACTTCCGGATGGACATGACTGCATAGATTCTGCTTTGACAAGCAACCAAGGATAAGGATGAAGACACCTAACAGGTGTCGCATTCATGAAATGTGGTCAATACGCTCTAAAAGAGTGTTTTCCACTCATCCTGTGAAGTCTCCAAGCAAAACATCGACTTCAGATCCTTCCAAAGAGAAACAGACGAATGTCACTGCAGGGATGTTGCCTAGGTCAAGCAATCTAGGATAAAGATGACGACGACAACTAACCAGTGGTCACAATTAAGCAGATGGTCAAGACGCTCCAAAGGAATGACTAGATTGGTCTCGTGTGGGGACCGTCTGTCTGGCAATGTCCAGCCTTCTTTCAGGGCCTTCTCAGGCCAATCAATTCTCTCCTAGACAGGGGAAAGAGGACGACCCGTATCCAGATTGGTGAAATGCCTGTATATAGAGGTGGAAGTAGAAAACAGCTGTATGTGAAATGGATCAAGTGCTTGTTCGTCAACATGGAAGGATTTCATCACAGCAGAATGTCAGATATGCCCTTTTGAACGAATAGAGGGCCAGGGGTAAGGGTCACCCCTTTGATCAGTATGTGTCCCTTGTGGGATTGGCCATATACATGATCTTACCGTCAGAAGATGCGACCTTCAAGGATAAACGCTAGTCGCAGAAGGTCAAGCCTAAATTCAATGGTGGCCAGTTTGGTTTCCTGCCGCAAGATAAAGGTCTATTGAATTAAAGAAAACTGAAAAGTCAAGAGCCAGTTTTTCCCTCTCACGCCCTCTATCTGGTAGATCAAATCTTTTCCAGTCCCATTCATCTGGCATCCGAAAAGCTCAGGCTGATGGGAAAAGGGAATAGCCGCTCCAGGTGGGAACCCAGATGAACATCCACCGTTGCAGACAACTCAGGGGCAGGCAATGCACTTAGCAAAGCCGGAACAAAGGTTGTCTCTGGACAGCCGCACTCTGAACAAATTGTAGCCTCTATTTACAAAAAAAAGCTATGACTAAGCACTAGTGTCAGTGCAAAACGCGTCAGCAGTTGGGTTTTATTTCACTTTGCTGTGACTTGTAGTGCCGTCCTTTTTTAAATAAAGGCTACAATTTGTTTAGTGTGCGGCTGTCCAGAGACAATCTTTGTTCCTGCCAGGCTCAGGCTGATGGCCGGGATCTGGAGAGTCAGAGGCTAACGGATGTCGAAGATTCTGAAGATTTGAATAATCTTACGAGACAACGCTAAGCATACCTGTAGTGGAACATGGAATATCTGCCTAGAATATTTGCTGATCAAGATTTTACGCTGGACTCTTCAGAAGCCTGCTCCGAATGCCTACAGGCGGGGTGTCTCAAACTGTGGACACCAACATAGTCATATTCATGGCTTAACCACTTGAGACCCGCGCTATAGACAAAAGACGTCAACAGCGCGGCTCTCAAGTGCCAACTGGACATCTTTGGACGTCATTTAAAAGCATTACCCGCGCACGCCACTGGGGGGCGCGCAGCGGGTAAACACTGTCCCGGCGCATCGCTCGGGAGCCGATGCGTGTACCTGGCGGCCGCGATGTCCGCTGGGTACACGCGATCGTCGGTAACACAGAAGGACGTGGAGCTCTGTGTGTAATGATGGGGTGTAAACACAGAGCTCCACGTCCTGTCAGAGGAGAGGAGACCGATCTGTGTCCCTTGTACATAGGGACACAGCATCGGTCACCTCCCCCAGTCACCCCCCTCCCCCCACACAGTTAGAACACAATACAGGTACACATTTAACCCCTTCCTCACCCCCTAGTGTTAACCCCTTCCCTGCCAGTCACATTTATACAGTAATTAGTGCATTTTTATAGCACTGATCGCTGTATAAATGTGAATGGCGCCCAATTTGTGTCAAAAGTGTCTGATGTGTCCGCCATAACGTCGCAGTCCCAATAAAAATCGCAGATCGCCGCCATTACTAGTAAAAAAAAAAAATTAAAAAAAATCATAATTATGTTCCCCATTTTGTAGGCGCTATAACTTTTGCGCAAACCATTCGCTTATTGCGATTTTTTTTTTTTTTACAAAAATACGTAGAAAAATACGTATTGGCCTTAACTGAGAAATAAAATAGTTTTTTTTTTTTTTAACTTGGGATATTTATTATAGCAACAAGTAAAAAATATATATATATTTTTTAAATTGTCGCTCTTTTTTTGTTTATAGCGCAAAAAATAAAAACCGCAGAGGTGATCAAATACCACCAAAATAAAGCTCTATTTGTGGGGAAAAAAGGACATCAATTTTGTTTGGGAGCCACGTTGCACGACCGCGCAATTGTCAGTTAAAGCGACGCAGTGCCGGAAGCTGAAATTTCGCCTGGGCACGAAGGGGTTTATGTGCCCAGTAAGCAAGTGGTTAATGACCATTGAGTTTGTCTGGGGCGTCATGACTTCTGTTAAGCCCTGTACACGCGATCGGTTCGCCCAAAGAAAACATGTGTGTGGGCCCCATCGGTTTGTTTTCCATTGGTGAAAAGAAATAGAACATGTTTTACATTTTTCCTATGAATAAAAAAACGTCTGTCCATCGGTCAAAAATCCATGTGTGCTCAGAATCAAGTCGACGCATGCTCGGAAACATTGAACTTCATTTTTCTCAGCACGTCGTAGTGTTTTACGTCACCGCGTTTTGGACACGGTCGGATTTTTGACTGATGGTGTGTAGGCAAGACTGATGAAAGTCAGCTTCATCGGATATCTGATGAAAAAATCCATCGGATTAGATTCCATCAGATATCCGATCGTGTGTACAGGGCTTTAATGTTTTGGTCGGAGTTGTGGGGTGTGTAGCATTATCCCTCCCCTGTTTTGGTCAGAGATGTGGGGTGTGTAGCATTATCCCTCCCCTGTTTTGGTCAGAGATGTGGGGTGTGTAGCATTATCCATCCCCTGTTTTGGTCAGAGTTGTGGGGTGTGTAGCATTATCCCTCCCCTGTTTTGGTCAGAGATGTGGGGTGTGTAGCATTATCCCTCCCCTGTTTTGGTCGGAGATGTGGGGTGTGTAGCATTATCCATCCCCTGTTTTGGTCAGAGATGTGGGGTGTGTAGCATTATCCCTCCCCTGTTTTGGTCAGAGATGGGGGGTGTGTAGCATTATCCCTCCCCTGTTTTGGTCAGAGATGGGGGGTGTGTAGCATTATCCCTCCCCTGTTTTGGTCAGAGATGTGGGGTGTGTAGCATTATCCCTCCCCTGTTTTGGTCAGAGATGGGGGGTGTGTAGCATTATCCCTCCCCTGTTTTGGTCAGAGATGTGGGGTGTGTAGCATTATCCCTCCCCTGTTTTGGTCAGAGATGTGGGGTGTGTAGCATTATCCCTCCCCTGTTTTGGTCAGAGATGTGGGGTGTGTAGCATTATCCCTCCCCTGTTTTGGTCGGAGATGTGGGGTGTGTAGCATTATCCCTCCCCTGTTTTGGTCGGAGATGTGGGGTGTGTAGCATTATCCCTCCCCTGTTTTGGTCAGAGATGTGGGGTGTGTAGCATTATCCCTCCCCTGTTTTGGTCAGAGATGTGAGGTGTGTAGCATTATCCCTCCCCTGTTTTGGTCAGAGATGTGGGGTGTGTAGCATTATCCCTCCCCTGTTTTGGTCAGAGATGTGGGGTGTGTAGCATTATCCCTCCCCTGTTTTGGTCGGAGATGTGGGGTGTGTAGCATTATCCCTCCCCTGTTTTGGTCAGAGATGTGGGGTGTGTAGCATTATCCCTCCCCTGTTTTGGTCGGAGATGTGGGGTGTGTAGCATTATCCCTCCCCTGTTTTGGTCAGAGATGTGGGGTGTGTAGCATTATCCCTCCCCTGTTTTGGTCAGAGATGTGGGGTGTGTAGCATTATCCCTCCCCTGTTTTGGTCGGAGTTGTGGGGTGTGTAGCATTATCCCTCCCCTGTTTTGGTCAGAGATGTGGGGTGTGTAGCATTATCCATCCCCTGTTTTGGTCAGAGATGTGGGGTGTGTAGCATTATCCCTCCCCTGTTTTGGTCAGAGATGTGAGGTGTGTAGCATTATCCCTCCCCTGTTTTGGTCAGAGATGTGAGGTGTGTAGCATTATCCCTCCCCTGTTTTGGTCAGAGATGTGGGGTGTGTAGCATTATCCCTCCCCTGTTTTGGTCAGAGATGTGAGGTGTGTAGCATTATCCCTCCCCTGTTTTGGTCAGAGATGTGGGGTGTGTAGCATTATCCCTCCCCTGTTTTGGTCGGAGATGTGGGGTGTGTAGCATTATCCATCCCCTGTTTTGGTCATAGATGTGGGGTGTGTAGCATTATCCCTCCCCTGTTTTGGTCAGAGATGGGGGGGGTGTAGCATTATCCCTCCCCTGTTTTGGTCAGAGATGTGGGGTGTGTAGCATTATCCCTCCCCTGTTTTGGTCAGAGATGTGGGGTGTGTAGCATTATCCCTCCCCTGTTTTGGTCAGAGATGTGGGGTGTGTAGCATTATCCCTCCCCTGTTTTGGTCAGAGATGTGGGGTGTGTAGCATTATCCATCCCCTGTTTTGGTCAGAGATGTGGGGTGTGTAGCATTATCCCTCCCCTGTTTTGGTCAGAGATGGGGGGTGTGTAGCATTATCCCTCCCCTGTTTTGGTCAGAGATGTGGGGTGTGTAGCATTATCCCTCCCCTGTTTTGGTCAGAGATGGGGGGTGTGTAGCATTATCCCTCCCCTGTTTTGGTCAGAGATGTGGGGTGTGTAGCATTATCCATCCCCTGTTTTGGTCAGAGATGTGGGGTGTGTAGCATTATCCCTCCCCTGTTTTGGTCGGAGTTGTGGGGTGTGTAGCATTATCCCTCCCCTGTTTTGGTCGGAGATGTGGGGTGTGTAGCATTATCCCTCCCCTGTTTTGGTCGGAGATGTGGGGTGTGTAGCATTATCCCTCCCCTGTTTTGGTCGGAGATGTGGGGTGTGTAGCATTATCCCTCCCCTGTTTTGGTCAGAGATGTGGGGTGTGTAGCATTATCCCTCCCCTGTTTTGGTCAGAGATGTGGGGTGTGTAGCATTATCCCTCCCCTGTTTTGGTCGGAGATGTGGGGTGTGTAGCATTATCCCTCCCCTGTTTTGGTCGGAGATGTGGGGTGTGTAGCATTATCCCTCCCCTGTTTTGGTCAGAGATGTGAGGTGTGTAGCATTATCCCTCCCCTGTTTTGGTCAGAGATGTGGGGTGTGTAGCATTATCCCTCCCCTGTTTTGGTCGGAGATGTGGGGTGTGTAGCATTATCCCTCCCCTGTTTTGGTCGGAGTTGTGGGGTGTGTAGCATTATCCCTCCCCTGTTTTGGTCAGAGATGTGGGGTGTGTAGCATTATCCCTCCCCTGTTTTGGTCAGAGATGGGGGGTGTGTAGCATTATCCCTCCCCTGTTTTGGTCAGAGATGGGGGGTGTGTAGCATTATCCCTCCCCTGTTTTGGTCAGAGATGTGAGGTGTGTAGCATTATCCCTCCCCTGTTTTGGTCAGAGATGTGGGGTGTGTAGCATTATCCCTCCCCTGTTTTGGTCGGAGTTGTGGGGTGTGTAGCATTATCCCTCCCCTGTTTTGGTCGGAGATGTGGGGTGTGTAGCATTATCCCTCCCCTGTTTTGGTCAGAGATGTGGGGTGTGTAGCATTATCCCTCCCCTGTTTTGGTCGGAGTTGTGGGGTGTGTAGCATTATCCCTCCCCTGTTTTGGTCATAGATGTGGGGTGTGTAGCATTATCCCTCCCCTGTTTTGGTCGGAGATGTGGGGTGTGTAGCATTATCCCTCCCCTGTTTTGGTCAGAGATGTGGGGTGTGTAGCATTATCCCTCCCCTGTTTTGGTCAGAGATGTGGGGTGTGTAGCATTATCCCTCCCCTGTTTTGGTCAGAGATGTGGGGTGTGTAGCATTATCCCTCCCCTGTTTTGCTAGTTAAATCCCAGCTGTGCTGACAACGGAAAATTGAATTCAAATACTTACCTTAATTTTCCTTTTCTGACGAGCTCCATGTCAGCACAGAACCCGCCCAGTTAAGTAGTAATAGTTACGAAACGCTGAGGCCGAGGTGAGTGAAAATGGACAGTTAAGTCGTGATCACGTGGGGGTGGGCGGAGCCTCACAGCTGTGCTGACATGGAGCTCGTCAGGAAAGGAAAATTACGGTAAGTATTTGAATTCAATTTTCCGTTATTAAGGTGAAAGAACACGAAGCTTTACAACCCCTTTGCGTAGCGATGATGGAGGAGGATGATGAGGAGCGGGAAAGGCGACTAATCTGATAGAAAATAGAATTAGCGTCAGTTTATTATTCTCAATTCTATGGGGATCTTTTATGGAGAAATGTTCGTGTTTTTCTTCTCACAAATGAAGATAATTGGCTCTAGACCCCCGTCTAGTAGTTCATTTCATAGATGAGTGTCAGTCCTCCGCCTAGGTGAGGGGGTGACTGCAGACGGCCACCCCCACACCCAGACTAGCAGGTCAGACCAACCCACCTCTTTCATGTCTGAGGCCCCCCAGTCCAGGACAGTACATTGGCTCGATCCTTGTCTAGTCCCTGCCTTGGACTCCCCTCCTCCTCCGATATGCAGCTCCTGTCATTGAGCGCCAGTTATTTAATTCTTGGCTATTGCCATCCTCTGCCCGGGTACAAGGAAGAACGTCTCCGGCCATCACTGTGCCCGTCGATCGTCCACTTCTTGGTGGAATATTTGAGATCACAGAAACACAAAGAAATTCTTCTCCGGAAAGATCTACTTATGGAGTGAGAATTCCGGTCCAAATGGTTAAAGGATTATCAGAAAACTACAAGAATAAAAGATTTTCATGTTTTTAACCCAAAAAACAATTCTATTCTAGGCGTCTTTTCATCATCAAAGAGGTCACAAGATACTTTGATCAAGAAATCAATTATAAAATGTGGCGTTTGCAGCCATTGATCGGAGGGTGTGCGAGGACAGAGGTGGGAAGAACGTTGGTTCTCCTGCGGAATGTAATAACAGCCGCGCCTGTTTGGGGTGTGAGCGCCGCGATGACACAAGGAGATGAGATGTTTGAAGTGAGATGACTTTACTATATTCATTATCACATTATGAGATTATAGGACTTAGCAGCCGACAACAGGAACCTTACTTTGGTGATTTGCAGAATCAGCAAAATACAATGGACGCCTCCTGAGATCTACCCATCAATATTCCAGGTGGAGGCCCTTCGAGGAATTCATTGTAGTAAGCCGGTCTTATTTCATGAATGGCGGAGTCAGCGAATACATGTGGCCCCGATGATGACTTTAACTTGAGGCCCCGCAGATTTCCAGGCACTCGACCTCTCCGAGGAGTCTTCCAATCAGTACTCAGGATTCCCGTACCCAATGGAGGACCAGCACATTACTCGGAGGTCGTTCAGCCTTCATTTACATCTTGCTGGTTCCCTTTGAATGAAGGACATTACTAGAGGCCCCCACATTACAGGAGATGGGGGTTCAGCACTGAGTGCCTACAAATCCATCCTACATTGATGGGCCCAGCAAGTTGGCTGTAGATATTACAATATCTAGTTTCAACCTAAACTTTAAAAACAAAGACCCAGATTCACAAAGCACTTACGCTGACGTATAACAAGTTACGCCAACGTAAGTGCAAATGTGCGCAGTCGTATCTGTGCGCCAGACCCACAAACAGAGATGCGCCTAAAACCAGGCTACACCCCGCCGACGTAGCTTGCTTACGCCGGTGTAGGGTGGGCGCACATTTAGGCTAGCCATTCAAACATGCAAATGAGGGAAATACGGCGATTCACGAACCTGCGTGCGCCCGACGCAGGCTACGCAAGGTGCGCGTAAGTTGTACGCCCGGCGTAAAGTTATTCCCCATAAAGGAGGAGCAACCCAGCAGCAGACATGCTCAGGTCTGCACCAGGGAACACAAGCCGGTGTATTTTACGTTGGACGTGTGTCGGGCTGGGCGTAGGTTACGTTCACGCCGTACGCAGTGATCCGGCGTAGTTTAGGAAGTTGTACTGACGTGGTTGTGAGCAGGCGCAGGGGGATGCGTCCACGTCACGGCGCATGCGCAGTTCGTGATATGTATCTGTCTGCCGCTCGGCCCATCATTTGCATGGGGTCACGCCCACTTCCACCTACGCTGGCTTACGCCTTCGAATCCCACACCACACTGGCGCAGCGTTGGGAGCACTGGCTTGCTGAATGCATTGCTTGCCTCTCTGCGCTGCGTTGGCGTAGCGTACATTGGTTACTCTACGGCCGCATAATGTGAGCCTGCTCTCTGTGAATCTGGGCCAAAGTGTCTGAATTCATTGCTTTATTATCCCAAGCCAGGGGTCTCCCCATCACCCCCAATAACCAAGGCCAGGGGTCTTCCCTTCACACCCCAATATCACAGGGGTCTCCCCATCACCCCCAATAACCAAGGCCTGAGGTCTACCCCAAATATCAGACCAGGGATCTTCCCTTCACACCCCAATATCCCAGGCCAGTGGTCTTCCCTTCACACCCCAATATCCCAGGCCAGTGGTCTTCCCTTCACACCCCAATATCCCAGGCCAGTGGTCTTCCCTTCACACCCCAATATCCCAGGCCAGGGGTCTTCCCTTCACACCCCAATATCCCAGGCCAGGGGTCTTCCCTTCACACCCCAATATCCCAGGCCAGTGGTCTTCCCTTCACCCCCCAATATCCCAGGCCAGGGGTCTTCCCTTCACCCCCCAATATCCCAGGCCAGAGGTCTTCCCTTCACACCCCAATATCCCGGGCCAGTGGTCTTCCCTTCACACCCCAATATCCCGGGCCAGGGGTCTTCCCTTCACCCCCCCCAATATCCCGGGCCAGGGGTCTTCCCTTCACCCCCCAATATGCCAGGCCAGGGGACTCCCCTTCACCCCCCAATAACCAAGGCCAGGGGTCTTCCCTTCACACCCCAATATCACAGGGGTCTCCCCTTCACCCCCCAATAACCAAGGCCTGGGGTCTACCCCAAATATCACAGGCCAGGGGGTCTTCCCTTCACCCCCCAATATCCCAGGCCAGGAGTCTTCCCTTTATCCCCCAATATCCCAGACCTGGGGTCCCCCCTTCAACCACATTATCCCAGGCCAGGGATCTTCCCTTCACCCCCCAATATCCCAGGCCAGGGGTTTATCCTTCACCCCCCCCCCCCCCCCAATATCCCAGGCCTGGGGTCTCCCCTTCACCCTCCCCCCAATATCCCAGGCCAGGGGTCTTTCCTTCACCCCCCCAATATCCCAGGCCAGGGGTCTCCCCTTCACCCCCCAATATCCCAGGTCAGGGGTCTTTCCTTCACCCCCCCCCCCCAAAATCCCAGGCAAGCAGTCTCCCCTTCACCCCCCCAATATCCCAGGCTGGGGGGTCTCCCCTTCACCCTCCCCCCAATATCCCAGGCCTGGGGTCTCCCCCCCAATATCCCAGGCCAGGGTTCCCCCCTTCGACCCTTTTATCCCAGGCCAGGGGTCTTTCCTTCACCCCCCCCAAAATCCCAGGCAAGCAGTCTCCCCTTCACCCCCCCCCCCCAATATCCCAGGCCTGGGGTCTCCCCCCCAATATCCCAGGCCAGGGTTCCCCCCTTCGACCCTGTTATCCCAGGCCAGGGGTCTTTCCTTCACCCCCAATATCCCAGGCCTGGGGTCTGAGCTTGGTGTTGTCACCTCATTATAGAAAAGTTGAATGTTTGATACCCCATTACTATGGGGCACCTTTATCCCCGCTGGTAGCTCTGCCCATCACCCAATATCCTGAGGAAGACCTCTGCCCATCACCCAATATCCTCTGAGGAAGACCTCTGTCCATCACCCAATATCCTCTGAGGAAGACCTCTGCCCATCACCCAATATCCTCTGAGGGAGACCTCTGCCCATCACCCAATATCCTCTGAGGAAGACCTCTGCCCATCACCCAATATCCTCTGAGGAAGACCTCTGCCCATCACCCAATATCCTCTGAGGAAGACCTCTGCCCATCACCCAATATCCTCTGAGGAAGACCTCTGCCCATCACCCAATATCCTCCGAGAAAGACCTCTGCCCATCACCCAATATCCTCTGAGGAAGACCTCTGTCTCTCACCCAATATCCTCTGAGGAAGACCTCTGCCCATCACCCAATATCCTCTGAGGAAGACCTCTGTCTCTCACCCAATATCCTCTGAGGAAGACCTCTGCCCATCACCCAATATCCTCTGAGGAAGACCTCTGTCCATCACCCAATATCCTCTGAGGAAGACCTCTGCCCATCACCCAATATCCTCTGAGGAAGACCTCTGCCCATCACCCAATATCCTCTGAGGAAGACCTCTGCCCATCACCCAATATCCTCCGAGGAAGACCTCTGCCCATCACCCAATATCCTCCGAGGAAGACCTCTGTCTCTCACCCAATATCCTCTGAGGAAGACCTCTGCCCATCACCCAATATCCTCTGAGGAAGACCTCTGTCTCTCACCCAATATCCTCTGAGGAAGACCTCTGCCCATCACCCAATAACCTCTGAGGAAGACCTCTGCCCATCACCCAATATCCTCTGAGGAAGACCTCTGCCCATCACCCAATATCCTCTGAGGAAGACCTCTGTCTCTCACCCAATATCCTCTGCGGAAGACCTCTGTCTATCCTAAAGCCGGGTCCACATTGGCTGAATGGCGGGAGACATTTGGTGGTGGTCCGATATTTGGCCCGGGTGTATGTTGGTCTGGCCGGCTTCTGTGGGAAGTGTGTGGAAAACCAGCAACTGACTTACTCCTGATCAGCCAATGGTGGAGAGCGCTGATCGGAGTGTGCTGGCAGGGGGGAGCGGACAGTTGTGTAACCCGCAAACCCCTCGGAATAAATCCAGAAATGGGTCTCTGTGTTTTCAGCCCCGAGGTTCATACGATCCCATTCCTGGACGTTCTCAGGGATCGGCGGCACCCCCGTCACACTTTCCTGCGGTTCTCCCCCAAAAGAACAAAGACAAGAAGCAATAAGATATATCTCTTTATTTATAATCAGGGTCCTTATAGCGATTATGAGAGAATAACATTTTATAAAAACAAAAATAAAAATTCTAAAACGAAGTTCAGATCAGAAATTCTGTCTTTCCACCAGCAGAGGGCGCATATCGGCGTTCTCACACCTCCATGGCCGGGCGTCCCATCCCACCGAAGAATAATGGGGGCGGGGTCATTTGAAGAGTTTGCTCCTTTGGAGGACGTCGGCGGCGGAGGTGAACTGACGCACTTCTCTTCTGAAATCACGCAGTTTGCGCAGCTCCTTCTGATGGGACGCCGGCTTCCTCACGTATCGCACTTCATTCAGAAGTTTATCACACAGATAATGGAGCCACAGAACATTGGAGTGAGGCTTATACAAGGACCAGCCGTTCCTGGAAAGACCAACAACACGGCAGCGGTTAGAACCTTACAGACTCCGCCCATAGAGGACGTCATACCGCAATGTAGTTCCAGAGAAGAACACCCCCCCACCCCCACCCCTCTAACTGGCCTTGGAAAAGCTGCAGTCTATGGCCCAAACAACCCTACAGCTGCTGTGTGCCCCCCCCCCCCCCAGGTTATGCTAATCCGAACCCCCCCCCCCCCTACATAATTTCCCACAGTCCAGGCCAAGCGACTGAAATCCTCTACAAACCTTGCCCCCCCCCCCCCCCCAACACATCTGCAGGGCCTCGGGCAAACCCCCCCCCCACACATCTGCAGGGCCTCGGGCAAACCCCCCCCCCCCCATGCATCCGCAGGGCCTCGGGCAAACCCCCCCCATGCATCCGCAGGGCCTCGGGCAAACCCCCCCCCCCCCCCCCCCAACGCATCCGCAGGGCCTCGGGCAACCCCCCCTTCATGCATCTGCAGGGCCTCGGGCAAAACCCCCCCCCCCCATGCATCTGCAGGGCCTCGGGCAAACCCCCCCCACGCATCTGCAGGGCATCGGGCAACCCCCCACGCATCTGCAGGGCCTCGGGCAAACCCCCCCCCCCCGCATCTGCTTGTTCCAGTACCCGAGAATTACTAACGATTCCCCGTCCCACTCAGTGATGGAAAGAATATCCCTCTCTATAGGCTGCACTCTTCTCTAAAGATAACTCTACTGGGCAAAGTTCTCTACCATCCTATGACCCTCGGCAATGCCTTGATAGTTCCCAGTCACCCATCTCTGGGCCAGAATGATGAATGGAGGCGGCCATGACGCTCAGAAACCAGACAGATGAGGAATGTTGCTTTGCGGACGTGGAATGAACTTACTGGTTCTCCTCCCGCATATTCCGATAGACATCAAACTGCACATCCCCCTCCCCCAGGAACAGGTCCTCATCCATGGACAAATCACAGAACACAGTAAGTCCATCTGGAACAGATAATGAAGATTTTACAAAGACACTGGGATACAGGAGATCCAAGAAAAGAGAAAGTAGGAGCGGGACACCCTGGAGGGAAGGGGGGGGGGGGGGGCGCGAGGCCGGCTCCCGAGGACACCCTGGAGGGAAGGGGGTGCGAGGCCGGCTCCCGGGTACACTCCAGAGGGAAGGGGGCGCGAGGCCGGCTCCCGGGGACACTCCGGAGGGAAGGGGGCGCGAGGCCGGCTCCCGGGGACACTCCGGAGGGAAGGGGGCGCGAGGCCGGCTCCCGGGGACACTCCGGAGGGAAGGGGGCGCGAGGCCGGCTCCCGGGGACACTCCGGAGGGAAGGGGGCGCGAGGCCGGCTCCCGGGGACACTCCGGAGGGAAGGGGGCGCGAGGCCGGCTCCCGGGGACACTCCGGAGGGAAGGGGGCGCGAGGCCAGCTCCCGGGGACACTCCGGAGGGAAGGGGGGGGGTTGCGAGGCCAGCTCCCGGGGACACTCCGGAGGGAAGGGGGGGGTGCGAGGCCAGCTCCCGGGGACACTCCGGAGGGAAGGGGGGGGTGCGAGGCCAGCTCCCGGGGACACCCCAGAGGGAAGGGGGCGCGAGGCCGGCTCCCGGGGACACTCCAGAGGGAAGGGGCCGCGAGGCCGGCTCCCGGGGACACTCCAGAGGGAAGGGGCCGCGAGGCCGGCTCCCGGGGACACTCCAGAGGGAAGGGGGGGGGTTGCGAGGCCCGCTCCCGGGGACACTCCAGAGGGAGGGGGGGGGGTTGCGAGACCAGCTCCCGGGGACACTGCGGAGGGAAGAGGGGCACGAGGCCGGCTCCCGAGGACACTGCGGAGGGAAGAGGGGCACGAGGCCGGCTCCCGAGGACACTGCGGAGGGAAGAGGGGCACGAGGCCGGCTCCCGAGGACACTGCGGAGGGAAGAGGGGCACAAGGCCGGCTCCAGAGGACACTGCGGAGGGAAGAGGGGCACAAGGCCAGCTCCAGAGGACACTGCGGAGGGGGGGTTGCGAGGCAAGCACGGAGGGAAGGGGGCTCGCGGCCCCGGCTCCCGGAGACACTACAGAGGGAAGGGAGGGGGGCGCGAGGTCCCGGCTCCCGGAGACACTACAGGAGGGAAGGGGGGGGGCGAGGCCCCAGCTCCCAGAGACACTACAGAGGGAAGAGGGGGGGTTGCGAGGCAAGCACGGAGGGAAGGGGGCTCGAGGCCCCGGCTCCCGGAGACACTACGGAGGGAAGGGGGGGGGGGGTTGCAAGGCCAGCTCCCGGGGACACTCCAGAGGGAAGGAGGGGGGGGCTCGAGGCCCCGGCTCCCGGAGACACTACAGAGGGAAGGGGGGGAGGGGCGCGAGGCCCCGGCTCCCGGAGACACTACAGAGGGAAGGTGGGGGCGAGAGGTCGGCAGGGAGGTCTTCTGGGGGAGGGGGTGTGAGGTCTTTCAGTGAATACAAACGGTGAGGGTACAAGGTCTCAATACTTTTGCAGTGGGGGGCGCTGAAGGGAATAATGGGGGAGGGGCCTGACAGATCACGCAGGAGGAGGGGTGAACCTTTTAGGTGGAGGGCTACGTTCTCACCTTTATCCAGACGAGAGAGGGTGTAGTCGATGATTTTCACCTGCACGCCGGCGCTGGGGATGTGGAAGATCTTGCCCTGTAGAGAGGCGGGGAGGGTCCGGGCAGAACACGTCTCGATGAGGAGGTTCCCCCAGTGTAAGTCCCTATGGAGGGAATGCGGATACATTACCAACGTCTCAGAGGAACCCGTCCCTTCCCAAGCTGGTGGTACACTTACCGGTGCTCAAACCGAAGTTCTTCTTCAGCCACTGCCAAAGCCGCGGTCACCTGGTGAAGAATGCTGCGAGAGGCGGACACAGATGGGAGCTGGGGAGGGGAAGGTTTTCAATCAGTTTTTTGGTGTTCGTTTTTCCAGCCCCCCCCCCCCCCCACAAGTCACTCACCTTAGAACTCATTCTCTCCAGGTCGTCTCCACCAAACTCGAACTCCAGAATCATGAAGAGCTGCTCTTCACCAAACAAATCTGACAGAACAAATCACATGGGCCAATCAGACACTGCGACTCATCTAATAAAATGTCCTCCGGAGAACGGAAGTCTCCATCTTCTCGTGGAATATTAAAGTGTAACCCATAAAACTCTTCATCCCAATGGGGGTCCTTATGACTGGAGGAAGTCCCGGCTTACCCCCGACAGTCTTGTATAGGGCCCTCCCTGGGGCCCCCCTGAAATCAGCTCTGAACTTCCCCCATTGAAGGACTCCCCAATAAATAAAACGACAAAAATTACTTCAAGTGGAACTTTAGTCAGAAAATTAAGTCTGGATAGAGGACTCCATGCCGGCCCCATTGCAGGTATAAATATGGAAAATATTAATAAGTGTCTATACTGCATACAAAAGAATAAGTTATTGCACCGACTGGAGGGCCCTAAGGGCATAAGAGGGCCTGGAGGGCAGCGGCGGGGTACGACGACACCGAGAGGGGGGAGCGGCGGGGACGACGACACCAAGAGGGGGGAGCGGCGGGGACGACACCAAGAGGGGGGAGCGGTGGGGACGATGACGACACCTAGAGAGGGGAGCGGCGGGGCGACGACCCCAAGAGAGGGGGGACGACACCGGGAGAGGGGAACGGCGGGGCGACGACCCCAAGAGAGGGGGGACGACACCGGGAGAGGGGAACGGCGGGGGGAATGACACTGGGGACCCAGGAACAGACAAGAAGGGTTGGGGGGGGGGGGGGGCTGAGATTCCTGCTGTTTGGGGACCCAGGAACAGACAAGAAGGGTTGGGGGGGGGCTGAGATTCCTGCTGTTTGGGGATCCAGGAACACACAATGAGGGTTGGGGGGGAGCGACAACAGGGGGGGGGGGGGCTGAGATTTCTGCTGTTTGGGGACCCAGGAACAGACAAGAAGGGTTGGGGGGGGGCTGAGATTCCTGCTGTTTGGGGATCCAGGAACATATGAGGAGGTGGGGGGAGGGACTGAGGTTGCTGCTGTTTGGGGACCCAGGAACAGACAAGGGTTGGGGGGGCTGAGATTCCTGCTGTTTGGGGACCCAGGAACAGACGTGAAGCGTTGGGGGGAGGGGGGCTGAGATTCCTGCTGTTTGGGGACCCAGGAACAGACTAGAAGGGTTGGGGGGGGCTGAGATTCCTGCTGTTTGGGGACCCAGGAACAGACAAGAAGGGTTGGGGGGGGGGGGGGCTGAGATTCCTGCTGTTTGGGGACCCAGGAACAGACAAGGGGGGTTGGGGGGGGGGGGGGGGGACTGAGGTTGCTGCTGTTTGGGGACCCAGGAACAGACAAGAAGGGTTGGGGGGGGGGCTGAGATTCCTGCTGTTTGGGGACCCAGGAACAGATGAGGAGGTGGGACTGAGGTTGCTGCTGTTTGGGGACCCAGGAACAGACGTGAAGCATTGGGGGGACTGAGGTCCCTTTCTTTTTATATTCTTTTGTATGTAATGTAACATTTTTTAATAAAAAATTGATTCAAAATTCACAATAAAAGGCGTGGCCAAATCTGCTCTCCTCTCACCTGGACGCTCGTTTTCTGTGCCTTTCTCTTCAGCAAATTCATCCCAGGCTGCAAGGAGCTCCGGAGGATAAGATCCCTTCACACAATAAGCCCTGCAGGAGGAATATGACAGAAGCTGGGAGACAAGTATGTGTGGGGGGGGGGGGGTCACAAATACAAAGGAAAATAATAAAACAGCAGCATGTGAAGGGTTGTCAGGTGTGGACCCGGGGCATGCAAGACGACCGGGACCAGCATATGAGGAGCCGGGGCATGCAAGACGACCGGGACCAGCAGATGAGGAGCCGGGGCATGCAAGACGACCGGGACCAGCAGATGAGGAGCCGGGGCATGAAAGACGACCGGGACCAGCAGATGAGGAGCCGGGGCATGGAAGACGACCGGGACCAGCATATGAGGAGCCGGGGCATGGAAGACGACCAGGACCAGCATATGAGGACCCGGGGCATGGAAGACGACCGGGACCAGCATAATAGGAGCCGGGGCATGGAAGACAACCGGGACCAGCATATGAGGACCCGGGGCATGGAAGACAACCGGGACCAGCATATGAGGAGCCGGGGCATGGAAGACGACCGGGACCAGCATATGAGGAGCCGGGGCATGGAAGACGACCGGGACCAGCATAATAGGAGCCGGGGCATGGAAGACGACCGGGACCAGCATATGAGGACCCGGGGCATGGAAGACAACCGGGACCAGCATATGAGGAGCCGGGGCATGGAAGACGACCGGGACCAGCATATGAGGAGCCGGGGCATGGAAGACGACCGGGACCAGCATATGAGGAGCCGGGGCATGGAAGACGACCGGGACCAGCATATGAGGAGCCGGGGCATGGAAGACGACCGGGACCAGCATATGAGGAGCCGGGGCATGGAAGACGACCGGGACCAGCATATGAGGAGCCGGGGCATGGAAGACGACCGGGACCAGCATATGAGGAGCTGGGGCATGGAAAACGACCGGGACCAGCATATGAGCAGCCGGGGCATGGAAGACGACCGGGACCAGCATATGAGGAGCTGGGGCATGGAAAACGACCGGGACCAGCATATGAGCAGCCGGGGCATGGAAGACGACCGGGACCAGCAGATGTGGAGCCGGGGCATGGAAGACGACCGGGACCAGCATATGAGGAGCCGGGGCATGGAAGACGACCGGGACCAGCATATGAGGAGCCGGGGCATGGAAGACGACCGGGACCAGCATATGAGGAGCCGGGGCATGGAAGACGACCGGGACCAGCATATGAGGAGCCGGGGCATGGAAGACGACCGGGACCAGCATATGAAAAGCCGGGGCATGGAAGACGACCGGGACCAGCATATGAGGAGCCGGGGCATGGAAGACGACCGGGACCAGCACATGAGGAGCCGGGGCATGGAAGACGACCGGGACCAGCATATGAGGAGCCGGGGCATGGAAGACGACCGGGACCAGCATATGAGGAGCCGGGGCATGGAAGACGACCGGGACCAGCATATGAGCAGCCGGGGCATGGAAGACGACCGGGACCAGCAGATGTGGAGCCGGGGCATGGAAGACGACCGGGACCAGCATATGAGGAGCCGGGGCATGGAAGACGACCGGGACCAGCATATGAGGAGCCGGGGCATGGAAGACGACCGGGACCAGCATATGAGGAGCCGGGGCATGGAAGACGACCGGGACCAGCATATGAGGAGCCGGGGCATGGAAGACGACCGGGACCAGCATATGAGGAGCCGGGGCATGGAAGACGACCGGGACCAGCATATGAGGAGCCGGGGCATGGAAGACGACCGGGACCAGCAGATGAGGAGCCGGGGCATGGAAGACGACCGGGACCAGCATATGAGGAGCCGGGGCATGGAAGACGACCGGGACCAGCATATGAGGAGCCGGGGCATGGAAGACGACCGGGACCAGCATATGAGGAGCTGGGGCATGGAAAACGACCGGGACCAGCATATGAGCAGCCGGGGCATGGAAGACGACCGGGACCAGCATATGAGGAGCTGGGGCATGGAAAACGACCGGGACCAGCATATGAGCAGCCGGGGCATGGAAGACGACCGGGACCAGCAGATGTGGAGCCGGGGCATGGAAGACGACCGGGACCAGCATATGAGGAGCCGGGGCATGGAAGACGACCGGGACCAGCATATGAGGAGCCGGGGCATGGAAGACGACCGGGACCAGCATATGAGGAGCCGGGGCATGGAAGACGACCGGGACCAGCATATGAGGAGCCGGGGCATGGAAGACGACCGGGACCAGCATATGAGGAGCCGGGGCATGGAAGACGACCGGGACCAGCATATGAAAAGCCGGGGCATGGAAGACGACCGGGACCAGCATATGAGGAGCCGGGGCATGGAAGACGACCGGGACCAGCACATGAGGAGCCGGGGCATGGAAGGCGACCGGGACCAGCATATGAGGAGCCGGGGCATGGAAGACGACCGGGACCAGCATATGAGGAGCCGGGGCATGGAAGACGACCGGGACCAGCATATGAGCAGCCGGGGCATGGAAGACGACCGGGACCAGCAGATGTGGAGCCGGGGCATGGAAGACGACCGGGACCAGCATATGAGGAGCCGGGGCATGGAAGACGACCGGGACCAGCATATGAGGAGCCGGGGCATGGAAGACGACCGGGACCAGCATATGAGGAGCCGGGGCATGGAAGACGACCGGGACCAGCATATGAGGAGCCGGGGCATGGAAGACGACCGGGACCAGCATATGAGGAGCCGGGGCATGGAAGACGACCGGGACCAGCATATGAGGAGCCGGGGCATGGAAGACGACCGGGACCAGCATATGAGGAGCCGGGGCATGGAAGACGACCGGGACCAGCAGATGTGGAGCCGGGGCATGGAAGACAACCGGGACCAGTATATGAGGAGCCGGGGCATGGAAGACAACCAGACAAGATAAGAAAGGTATGGTGTATCAATAAAAGAAGGATGACAGATAGAAGGTAACCAGGAAAAGCAGACAAGGAGAAGGACATACAAACTAACTGGGATCAGCAATGAAGAATGACAAATGGAAGGGGACTATAAAACGCCAGAACAGGAGAGGGACATACATGGAAGGTCAGGAGATTGGCAGAACAATGGTGGATGGAAAGTAATCAGGAACGGCAGAAGAGGGACATGGAAGGTGAATAGGATCAGTAGAAGAAGAATGTTAGGAGCGGAGAGGGACTTGGAAGGTAATCAGGAATGATAGGAGGAGAGGGACTTGGAAGGTAATCAGGAATGATAGGAAGAGAAGGACTTGGAAGGTAATCAGGAATGATAGGAGGAGAGGGACTTGGAAGGTAATCAGGAATGATAGGAGGAGAGGGACTTGGAAGGTAATCAGGAATGATAGGAGGAGAAGGACTTGGAAGGTAATCAGGAATGATAGGAGGAGAGGGACTTGGAAGGTAATCAGGAATGATAGGAGGAGAAGGACTTGGAAGGTAATCAGGAATGATAGGAGGAGAGGGACTTGGAAGGTAATCAGGAATGATAGGAGGAGAAGGACTTGGAAGGTAATCAGGAATGATAGGAGGAGAGGGACTTGGAAGGTAATCAGGAATGATAGGAGGAGAAGGACTTGGAAGGTAATCAGGAATGATAGGAGGAGAGGGACTTGGAAGGTAATCAGGAATGATAGGAGAGGGACTTGGAAGGTAATCAGGAATGATAGGAGGAGAAGGACTTGGAAGGTAATCAGGAATGATAGGAGGAGAAGGACTTGGAAGGTAATCAGGAATGATAGGAGGAGAGGGACTTGGAAGGTAATCAGGAATGATAGGAGGAGAGGGACTTGGAAGGTAATCAGGAATGATAGGAGGAGAAGGACTTGGAAGGTAATCAGGAATGATAGGAGGAGAAGGACTTGGAAGGTAATCAGGAATGATAGGAGGAGAGGGACTTGGAAGGTAATCAGGAATGATAGGAGGAGAGGGACATGGAAGGTAATCAGGAATGATAGGAGGAGAGGGACTTGGAAGGTAATCAGGAATGATAGGAGGAGAAGGACTTGGAAGGTAATCAGGAATGATAGGAGGAGAAGGACTTGGAAGGTAATCAGGAATGATAGGAGGAGAGGGACTTGGAAGGTAATCAGGAATGATAGGAGGAGAGGGACTTGGAAGGTAATCAGGAATGATAGGAGGAGAAGGACTTGGAAGGTAATCAGGAATGATAGGAGGAGAAGGACTTGGAAGGTAATCAGGAATGATAGGAGGAGAAGGACTTGGAAGGTAATCAGGAATGATAGGAGGAGAAGGACTTGGAAGGTAATCAGGAATGATAGGAGGAGAGGGACTTGGAAGGTAATCAGGAATGATAGGAGGAGAGGGACTTGGAAGGTAATCAGGAATGATAGGAGGAGAAGGACTTGGAAGGTAATCAGGAATGATAGGAGGAGAAGGACTTGGAAGGTAATCAGGAATGATAGGAGGAGAAGGACTTGGAAGGTAATCAGGAATGATAGGAGGAGAAGGACTTGGAAGGTAATCAGGAATGATAGGAGGAGAAGGACTTGGAAGGTAATCAGGAATGATAGGAGGAGAAGGACTTGGAAGGTAATCAGGAATGATAGGAGGAGAGGGACTTGGAAGGTAATCAGGAATGATAGGAGGAGAGGGACTTGGAAGGTAATCAGGAATGATAGGAGGAGAAGGACTTGGAAGGTAATCAGGAATGATAGGAGGAGAGGGACTTGGAAGGTAATCAGGAATGATAGGAGGAGAGGGACTTGGAAGGTAATCAGGAATGATAGGAGGAGAGGGACATGGAAGGTAATCAGGAATGATAGGAGGAGAAGGACTTGGAAGGTAATCAGGAATGATAGGAGGAGAAGGACTTGGAAGGTAATCAGGAATGATAGGAGGAGAAGGACTTGGAAGGTAATCAGGAATGATACGAGGAGAAGGACTTGGAAGGTAATCAGGAATGATAGGAGGAGAGGGACTTGGAAGGTAATCAGGAATGATAGGAGGAGAAGGACTTGGAAGGTAATCAGGAATGATAGGAGGAGAAGGACTTGGAAGGTAATCAGGAATGATAGGAGGAGAAGGACTTGGAAGGTAATCAGGAATGATAGGAGGAGAAGGACTTGGAAGGTAATCAGGAATGATAGGAGGAGAGGGACTTGGAAGGTAATCAGGAATGATAGGAGGAGAGGGACTTGGAAGGTAATCAGGAATGATAGGAGGAGAAGGACTTGGAAGGTAATCAGGAATGATAGGAGGAGAAGGACTTGGAAGGTAATCAGGAATGATAGGAGGAGAAGGACTTGGAAGGTAATCAGGAATGATAGGAGGAGAGGGACTTGGAAGGTAATCAGGAATGATAGGAGGAGAAGGACTTGGAAGGTAATCAGGAATGATAGGAGGAGAAGGACTTGGAAGGTAATCAGGAATGATAGGAGGAGAAGGACTTGGAAGGTAATCAGGAATGATAGGAGGAGAAGGACTTGGAAGGTAATCAGGAATGATAGGAGGAGAAGGACTTGGAAGGTAATCAGGAATGATAGGAGGAGAGGGACTTGGAAGGTAATCAGGAATGATAGGAGGAGAAGGACTTGGAAGGTAATCAGGAATGATAGGAGGAGAGGGACTTGGAAGGTAATCAGGAATGATAGGAGAAGGACTTGGAAGGTAATCAGGAATGATAGGAGGAGAAGGACTTGGAAGGTAATCAGGAATGATAGGAGGAGAAGGACTTGGAAGGTAATCAGGAATGATAGGAGGAGAAGGACTTGGAAGGTAATCAGGAATGATAGGAGGAGAGGGACTTGGAAGGTAATCAGGAATGATAGGAGGAGAGGGACTTGGAAGGTAATCAGGAATGATAGGAGGAGAGGGACTTGGAAGGTAATCAGGAATGATAGGAGGAGAAGGACTTGGAAGGTAATCAGGAATGATAGGAGGAGAGGGACTTGGAAGGTAATCAGGAATGATAGGAGGAGAGGGACTTGGAAGGTAATCAGGAATGATAGGAGGAGAGGGACATGGAAGGTAATCAGGAATGATAGGAGGAGAGGGACTTGGAAGGTAATCAGGAATGATAGGAGGAGAGGGACTTGGAAGGTAATCAGGAATGATAGGAGAAGAAGGACTTGGAAGGTAATCAGGAATGATACGAGGAGAAGGACTTGGAAGGTAATCAGGAATGATAGGAGGAGAGGGACTTGGAAGGTAATCAGGAATGATAGGAGGAGAAGGACTTGGAAGGTAATCAGGAATGATAGGAGGAGAAGGACTTGGAAGGTAATCAGGAATGATAGGAGGAGAAGGACTTGGAAGGTAATCAGGAATGATAGGAGGAGAAGGACTTGGAAGGTAATCAGGAATGATAGGAGGAGAAGGACTTGGAAGGTAATCAGGAATGATAGGAGGAGAGGGACTTGGAAGGTAATCAGGAATGATAGGAGGAGAGGGACTTGGAAGGTAATCAGGAATGATAGGAGGAGAAGGACTTGGAAGGTAATCAGGAATGATAGGAGGAGAGGGACTTGGAAGGTAATCAGGAATGATAGGAGGAGAGGGACTTGGAAGGTAATCAGGAATGATAGGAGGAGAGGGACATGGAAGGTAATCAGGAATGATAGGAGGAGAAGGACTTGGAAGGTAATCAGGAATGATAGGAGGAGAAGGACTTGGAAGGTAATCAGGAATGATAGGAGGAGAAGGACTTGGAAGGTAATCAGGAATGATACGAGGAGAAGGACTTGGAAGGTAATCAGGAATGATAGGAGGAGAGGGACTTGGAAGGTAATCAGGAATGATAGGAGGAGAAGGACTTGGAAGGTAATCAGGAATGATAGGAGGAGAAGGACTTGGAAGGTAATCAGGAATGATAGGAGGAGAAGGACTTGGAAGGTAATCAGGAATGATAGGAGGAGAAGGACTTGGAAGGTAATCAGGAATGATAGGAGGAGAGGGACTTGGAAGGTAATCAGGAATGATAGGAGGAGAAGGACTTGGAAGGTAATCAGGAATGATAGGAGGAGAAGGACTTGGAAGGTAATCAGGAATGATAGGAGGAGAAGGACTTGGAAGGTAATCAGGAATGATAGGAGGAGAAGGACTTGGAAGGTAATCAGGAATGATAGGAGGAGAAGGACTTGGAAGGTAATCAGGAATGATAGGAGGAGAGGGACTTGGAAGGTAATCAGGAATGATAGGAGGAGAAGGACTTGGAAGGTAATCAGGAATGATAGGAGGAGAAGGACTTGGAAGGTAATCAGGAATGATAGGAGGAGAAGGACTTGGAAGGTAATCAGGAATGATAGGAGGAGAGGACTTGGAAGGTAATCAGGAATGATAGGAGGAGAAGGACTTGGAAGGTAATCAGGAATGATAGGAGGAGAAGGACTTGGAAGGTAATCAGGAATGATAGGAGGAGAGGGACTTGGAAGGTAATCAGGAATGATAGGAGGAGAAGGACTTGGAAGGTAATCAGGAATGATAGGAGGAGAGGGACTTGGAAGGTAATCAGGAATGATAGGAGGAGAAGGACTTGGAAGGTAATCAGGAATGATAGGAGGAGAGGGACTTGGAAGGTAATCAGGAATGATAGGAGGAGAAGGACTTGGAAGGTAATCAGGAATGATAGGAGGAGAAGGACTTGGAAGGTAATCAGGAATGATAGGAGGAGAAGGACTTGGAAGGTAATCAGGAATGATAGGAGGAGAGGGACTTGGAAGGTAATCAGGAATGATAGGAGGAGAGGGACTTGGAAGGTAATCAGGAATGATAGGAGGAGAGGGACTTGGAAGGTAATCAGGAATGATAGGAGGAGAAGGACTTGGAAGGTAATCAGGAATGATAGGAGGAGAGGGACTTGGAAGGTAATCAGGAATGATAGGAGGAGAAGGACTTGGAAGGTAATCAGGAATGATAGGAGGAGAAGGACTTGGAAGGTAATCAGGAATGATAGGAGGAGAAGGACTTGGAAGGTAATCAGGAATGATAGGAGGAGAAGGACTTGGAAGGTAATCAGGAATGATAGGAGGAGAGGGACTTGGAAGGTAATCAGGAATGATAGGAGGAGAGGGACTTGGAAGGTAATCAGGAATGATAGGAGGAGAGGGACTTGGAAGGTAATCAGGAATGATAGGAGGAGAAGGACTTGGAAGGTAATCAGGAATGATAGGAGGAGAAGGACTTGGAAGGTAATCAGGAATGATAGGAGGAGAAGGACTTGGAAGGTAATCAGGAATGATAGGAGGAGAAGGACTTGGAAGGTAATCAGGAATGATAGGAGGAGAGGGACTTGGAAGGTAATCAGGAATGATAGGAGGAGAGGGACTTGGAAGGTAATCAGGAATGATAGGAGGAGAAGGACTTGGAAGGTAATCAGGAATGATAGGAGGAGAGGGACTTGGAAGGTAATCAGGAATGATAGGAGGAGAGGGACTTGGAAGGTAATCAGGAATGATAGGAGGAGAGGGACATGGAAGGTAATCAGGAATGATAGGAGGAGAGGGACTTGGAAGGTAATCAGGAATGATAGGAGGAGAGGGACTTGGAAGGTAATCAGGAATGATAGGAGAAGAAGGACTTGGAAGGTAATCAGGAATGATACGAGGAGAAGGACTTGGAAGGTAATCAGGAATGATAGGAGGAGAGGGACTTGGAAGGTAATCAGGAATGATAGGAGGAGAAGGACTTGGAAGGTAATCAGGAATGATAGGAGGAGAAGGACTTGGAAGGTAATCAGGAATGATAGGAGGAGAAGGACTTGGAAGGTAATCAGGAATGATAGGAGGAGAAGGACTTGGAAGGTAATCAGGAATGATAGGAGGAGAAGGACTTGGAAGGTAATCAGGAATGATAGGAGGAGAGGGACTTGGAAGGTAATCAGGAATGATAGGAGGAGAGGGACTTGGAAGGTAATCAGGAATGATAGGAGGAGAAGGACTTGGAAGGTAATCAGGAATGATAGGAGGAGAGGGACATGGAAGGTAATCAGGAATGATAGGAGGAGAAGGACTTGGAAGGTAATCAGGAATGATAGGAGGAGAAGGACTTGGAAGGTAATCAGGAATGATACGAGGAGAAGGACTTGGAAGGTAATCAGGAATGATAGGAGGAGAGGGACTTGGAAGGTAATCAGGAATGATAGGAGGAGAAGGACTTGGAAGGTAATCAGGAATGATAGGAGGAGAAGGACTTGGAAGGTAATCAGGAATGATAGGAGGAGAAGGACTTGGAAGGTAATCAGGAATGATAGGAGGAGAAGGACTTGGAAGGTAATCAGGAATGATAGGAGGAGAGGGACTTGGAAGGTAATCAGGAATGATAGGAGGAGAAGGACTTGGAAGGTAATCAGGAATGATAGGAGGAGAAGGACTTGGAAGGTAATCAGGAATGATAGGAGGAGAGGGACTTGGAAGGTAATCAGGAATGATAGGAGGAGAGGGACTTGGAAGGTAATCAGGAATGATAGGAGGAGAAGGACTTGGAAGGTAATCAGGAATGATAGGAGGAGAAGGACTTGGAAGGTAATCAGGAATGATAGGAGGAGAAGGACTTGGAAGGTAATCAGGAATGATAGGAGGAGAAGGACTTGGAAGGTAATCAGGAATGATAGGAGGAGAAGGACTTGGAAGGTAATCAGGAATGATAGGAGGAGAAGGACTTGGAAGGTAATCAGGAATGATAGGAGGAGAAGGACTTGGAAGGTAATCAGGAATGATAGGAGGAGAAGGACTTGGAAGGTAATCAGGAATGATAGGAGGAGAAGGACTTGGAAGGTAATCAGGAATGATAGGAGGAGAAGGACTTGGAAGGTAATCAGGAATGATAGGAGGAGAAGGACTTGGAAGGTAATCAGGAATGATAGGAGGAGAAGGACTTGGAAGGTAATCAGGAATGATAGGAGGAGAAGGACTTGGAAGGTAATCAGGAATGATAGGAGGAGAAGGACTTGGAAGGTAATCAGGAATGATAGGAGGAGAAGGACTTGGAAGGTAATCAGGAATGATAGGAGGAGAAGGACTTGGAAGGTAATCAGGAATGATAGGAGGAGAAGGACTTGGAAGGTAATCAGGAATGATAGGAGGAGAAGGACTTGGAAGGTAATCAGGAATAATAGGAGGAGAAGGACTTGGAAGGTAATCAGGAATGATAGGAGGAGAGGGACTTGGAAGGTAATCAGGAATGATAGGAGGAGAGGGACTTGGAAGGTAATCAGGAATGATAGGAGGAGAGGGACTTGTTGTGGACATTTTATGAAGATGTATATAATATGTATTGTCATAGTGTCACCAGGGTTAGTTCTCCCGCACCCCGCTGGGGACTGGGGCAGACTGACGCTGGGTGAGTCCCGTCTGGAAGTGGAAAACTTCCTGAGGTTGGAGAGAGGAGTTTGCAGAGTGGGGAGATGTCCGCTGGCGAAGGGCCCCTGTGTGATGCAGAGTGGGGATATGTCCGCCGGCGAAGGGCCCCTGTGTGATGCAGAGTGGGGATATGTCCACTGGCGAAGGGCCCCTGTGTGATGCAGAGTGGGGAGATGTCCGCCAGTGAAGGGCCCCTGTGTGATGCAGAGTGGGGATATGTCCGCCAGTGAAGGGCCCCTGTGTGATGCAGAGTGGGGATATGTCCGCCTGCAAAGGGCCCCTGTGTGATGCAGAGTGGGGAGATGTCCGCCAGCGAAGGGCCCCTGTGCGATGCAGAGTGGGGAGATGTCCGCCTGCGAAGGGCCCCTGTGTGATGCAGAGTGGGGATATGTCCGCCGGCGAAGGGCCCCTGTGTGATGCAGAGTGGGGATATGTCCGCCAGTGAAGGGCCCCTGTGTGATGCAGAGTGGGGAGATGTCCGCCAGCGAAGGGCCCCTGTGTGATGCAGAGTGGGGATATGTCCACTGGCGAAGGGCCCCTGTGTGATGCAGAGTGGGGAGATGTCCGCCAGTGAAGGGCCCCTGTGTGATGCAGAGTGGGGAGATGTCCACCAGTGAAGGGCCCCTGTGTGATGCAGAGTGGGGATATGTCCGCCAGTGAAGGGCCCCTGTGTGATGCAGAGTGGGGATATGTCCGCCTGCAAAGGGCCCCTGTGTGATGCAGAGTGGGGAGATGTCCGCCAGCGAAGGGCCCCTGTGCGATGCAGAGTGGGGAGATGTCCGCCTGCGAAGGGCCCCTGTGTGATGCACAGAATGATCGTCCTGGGGGGGGGGGTTCATTCTGCAGAGACGCTCGCGTCTCTCTCTGTGTCTGATCAGCACATGGAGGGACCCATCCTCAGGAACGGTAGTATAATCCGGGTATGTGTTGTTCTCTGAACAATGCAGAAGAGGGATTCACACCAATGGAGTGTATGAATGTGATTGGTCAGGACAATGTTCATGATTTCTTAGGCCAAACATGCGTCTTTCTTTGTCTCGCTGAGGACAGGGGGCGGGAAATCACACACACACACTGCCCCTGTAGACACGCCCATACACTCCCTTAGTCATTGGTTGAGATTTGTATAACTCCTCCCTTTTGCCTGAGCTTGATTGGCTGACTGTGAAGCTACAAAGTGCTATTGTTATGACTTTGCTATAAACGGAAGGCCCATGGAGCTCAGGATGTGAAAATGGCGGTCGGAAAGCACAGGGGAAGTGCGATTCATAGCGCAGGAGACGCGGATTACACCAAGTGTGGAGGGATCTCCACGTCACTTGGAAGAGGATCGGTAGATAGAAGAGGATTAGAAAGGACATGGAAGGTGATAAGTAATTGGGAACACAAAGGGGGGAAGATGATCGGGAAGAAGAGAGTATGGGAATCCAGCAATGGACGAGTATTGGGAGGGACGCCATATAAGAGGAGCAACAGACAGACGGACAGACGGACAGACGGACAGACAGACAGACGGACAGACAGAACGGTCATTACTCACGAGTGAAGATTTATGAATCCACTGGTCCGATTATTCTCTCCTCCACTCAGCAAGCTCAGCTCTCTGCAGAGAAAACACAAAGCAACACTCAGGGTCCACCATCCACTTACCGGCCACCAAATATCATGACAGGTTCTCTTCCTCCAATGTGATGATGGAAATCCTATCCTGGTTCTATGTGTGGAGGGAATAGACAGAGGAAGCCCTTCTAATGGAGAGAATGCCGTGCATCTACAACCATAATCACACCTCCATTAGTACCGGCACACCGGAGCGCTCACCACCCCGACACACCGGAGCGTTCACCACCCCGGGACACACCGGAGCGCTCACCATCCCGGAACACTCACCACGCCGGGACACACCGGAACTCTCACCATCCCGACACACCGGAACGCTCACCATCCCGGAACACTCACCATCCCGGCACACCGGAGCGCTCACCATCCCGGCACACCGGAGCGCTCACCATCCCGGCACACCGGAGAGCTCACCACCCCAGCACACCGGAGCGCTCACCATCCCGACACACCAGAGCGCTCACCATCCCGGCACACCGGAGCGCTCACCACCCCGACACAGCGGAGCGCTCACCGCCCCGACACACCGGAGCGCTCACCTTCCCGGCACACCGGAGCGCTCACCATCCCGGCACACCGGAGCGCTCACCATCCCGGCACACCGGAGCGCTCACCATCCCGGCACACCGGAGCGCTCACCATCCCGGCACACCGGAGCGCTCACCATCCCGGCACACCGGAGCGCTCACCACCCCGGCACACTGGAGCGCTCACCACCCCGGCACACTGGAGCGCTCACCATCCCGGCACACCGGAGCGCTCACCATCCCGGCACACCGAAGCGCTCAATGCAACCGTTGCACTACTTAGAGATATAGTTACCCTAATCTCCTTACTTTGGGGGGGGACAAGAAATGGCTCAATTCTGGACTAGAGGTGACCACCCAGACGAGGCTGACCCTGAGCCCTTCATAGGAGAAAAGTGATGTAGGTGACCCCCCAGAGGGGACTGACCCCTTCATAGGACAGAGGTGATGTAGGTGACCCCCCCTCCCCAGAGGGGACTGAGCCTTTCATAGGACAGAGGTGATGTAGGTGACCCTCCCCAGAGGGGACTGACCCCTTCATAGAACAGAGGTGATGTAGATGACCCCTCCCTCCTCAGAGGGGGTTGACCCCTTCATAGGACAGGGGTGATGTAGGTGACCCCCCCCCCCCTCCCCAGAGGGGACTGAGCCCTTCATAGGACAGAGGTGATGTAGGTGACCCCCCAGAGGGGACTGACCCCTTCATAGGACAGAGGTGATGTAGGCGACACCTCCCTCCTCAGAGGGGACTGACCCCTTCATAGGACAGAGGTGATGTAGGCGACACCTCCCTCCTCAGAGGGGCCTGACCCCTTCATAGGACAGAGGTGATGTAGATGACCCCCCCCCCTCCCCAGAGGGGACTGACCCCTTCATAGGACAGAGGTGGTGTAGGTGACCCCCGCCCTCCCCAGAGGGGAATGACCCCTTCATAGGACAGAGGTGATGTAGATGACCCCTCCCTCCTCAGAGGGGCCCGACCCCTTCATAGGACAGAGGTGATGTAGCTGCCCCCCCCCCCCCAGAGGGGACTGACCCCTTCATAGGACAGAGGTGATGTAGGTGACCCCCCCTCCCCAGAGGGGACTGAGCCTTTCATAGGACAGAGGTGATGTAGGTGACCCTCCCCAGAGGGGACTGACCCCTTCATAGAACAGAGGTGATGTAGATGACCCCTCCCTCCTCAGAGGGGGTTGACCCCTTCATAGGACAGGGGTGATGTAGGTGCCCCCCCCCCCTCCCCAGAGGGGACTGAGCCCTTCATAGGACAGAGGTGATGTAGGTGACCCCCCAGAGGGGACTGACCCCTTCATAGGACAGAGGTGATGTAGGCGACACCTCCCTCCTCAGAGGGGACTGACCCCTTCATAGGACAGAGGTGATGTAGGCGACACCTCCCTCCTCAGAGGGGCCTGACCCCTTCATAGGACAGAGGTGATGTAGATGACCCCCCCCCCTCCCCAGAGGGGACTGACCCCTTCATAGGACAGAGGTGGTGTAGGTGACCCCCGCCCTCCCCAGAGGGGAATGACCCCTTCATAGGACAGAGGTGATGTAGATGACCCCTCCCTCCTCAGAGGGGCCCGACCCCTTCATAGGACAGAGGTGATGTAGGTGCCCCCCCCCCCCCCCAGAGGGGACTGACCCCTTCATAGGACAGAGGTGATGTAGGTGACCCCCCCCCCAGAGGGGACTGAGCCTTTCATAGGACAGAGGTGATGTAGGTGATCCCCCCCAGAGGGGACTGACCCCTTCATAGAACAGAGGTGATGTAGATGACCCCTCCCTCCCCAGAGGGGACTGACCCCTTCATAGGACAGAGGTGATGTAGATGACCCCCCCTCCCCAGAGGGGCCCGACCCCTTCATAGGACAGAGGTGATGTAGGCGACACCTCCCTCCTCAGAGGGGCCCGACCCCTTCATAGGACAGAGGTGATGTAGATGACCCCCCCCAGAGGGGACTGACCCCTTCATAGGACAGAGGTGATGTAGATGACCCCTCCCTCCTCAGAGGGGACTGACCCCTTCATAGGACAGAGGTGATGTAGGCGACACCTCCCTCCTCAGAGGGGCCTGACCCCTTCATAGGACAGAGGTGATGTAGATGACCCCTCCCTCCTCAGAGGGGCCTGACCCCTTCATAGGACAGAGGTGATGTAGATGACCCCTCCCTCCTCAGAGGGGCCTGACCCCTTCATAGGACAGAGGTGATGTAGATGACCCCTCCCTCCTCAGAGGGGCCCGACCCCTTCATAGGACAGAGGTGATGTAGGCGACACCTCCCTCCTCAGAGGGGCCTGACCCCTTCATAGGACAGAGGTGATGTAGATGACCCCTCCCTCCCCAAAGGGGACTGAGCCCTTCATAGGACAGAGGTGATGTAGGCGACACCTCCCTCCTCAGAGGGACCGTTTCCGAGCTTCCCACTTACTTTGAGATGATGATTTCTGGAAGAATTTCAGCAAAGCTTTTCTGGGGTTCTCCGTTAACCTTCTGGGACCCCTCGATGGGTATTATCTGCAAGAAGAAACCGAGAGTCACATCCCTGAGGAAAGGCCGACCTCCAGGACTCATCACACCAACTCACCAATGTGATGGGAATGATCTATCATTTTATTTTTACATGTTCATCTCCCTGCCCCCCCCCCCCCCCCGGGGGTAAAACATGATGGTTGTAACGGAATGACCCGTGACACCCAGAGACTTTGGAAGGATGGGGGGTACTCCTGTGCCAGCATCACTAATGGCTCTTGGTTCTAGGGTCGCCCTGTGCCCCTTTTGGGCATATGGTGACTGATAACTGATAATTCATGTATTGCAGGAGATCTGGACATATTACAGGTGATTTCATGCTGACCCCCAACAGGTCAATAAGAGTGTCTCCTTCAATGTTTAAACTGTTGGGATGCTAACTAAGTCTGCTACTGTGGTGATGTGGATTGAAACAGAGTCAGCCTGGCTGGCTATTATGGGATGTTAAAGTATCTTGCTGTGATTACATTCTGTGTCCATTGTACTGATTAAGTCTGAAAGGTCAGATGTCTCCTTTCAGGGTCGGGAATTAGCATATCAGTTATGTTTAGTAAAGGAATGTGTTGTGTGTAACAGGTGAGGGGAACTTTTATGCGGAGATAGGCTGTCTGGGTAATGAGTAGTAATTAACTCCTCTGAATGTCATTATGTAAAAGAATGTGATTGAAGCCCCATTGTGTGATGTGTGGGTGGAGTGTTTCTTTGTCCCTGTGATTACTATAACATGCCTGTACTGTATATAAGAAAGCTAAGGAACCATTAAAGTCATTCATACATTTTGAAACCAGAGAACAGAGCGTAGGTCTCGTTTAATCTGGGGAAATCCATATGGATCGCGTCTGCTGGATTGTCGGATAAGCTGTCTCGGGGCGATGGAATGGGAATATCGTAAACGGTGGTGACCGTTACAATGGTTATAATGAATATTGTTTGTTTATATCACTTGTAAAGCCTTACATTTCTCTCTGAATTAAAGAGTCTTCCACAAAGGAGCGACTTTCGTGAAACGCTATTCTACGCTGCAAATGAGGTCAATTGTGGTTGTAATTTTAAATGTGAAGACTTTTCATCGATTTTCTGCACCATCATATATATTTTACAAGGGGGGGGGGGGGATAACGATCGCACATGATACAAATGTTATAAATGGAGGAAAATAAGTATTTGATCCCCTTAGTAGTTGGTGGAGAATCCCTTGTTGGGGGTCACAGAGGTCAGACATTTCTTGGAGTTGGCCTCCAGGTTCTCACATCTCAGGAGGGATTTTGTCCTCTTTACAGATCCTCTCCGAGTCATTAAGGTTTCCAGGCTGACGTTTGGTCACTCGAACCTTCAGCTCCCTCCACATATTTTCTATAGGATTAAGGTCTGGAGACTGGCTAGGCCACTCCATCACCTTCATGTGCTTCTTCTTGAGCTGCTCCTTTGTTGCCTTGGTGATATGTTTTGTGTCATTGTCATGCTGGAAGACCCGTCCATGACCCATCTTCAGTGTTCTGTCTGAGGGAAGAAGGTTCTCCTCCAAGATCTTACAATACATGGCCCCGCCCATTGGCCCCTCAATGCGGCAAAGTCGGCCTGGACTTTATCAGAGGAACCCCCCAAATCCTCATGTTTCCCCCTCCCCGTGTGACTGTAGGGATGGAGTTCTTAGGGTCATAGTCACCATTCTTCTTCCTCCAATCACGGCGAGTCGAGTTGATGCCAAAGAGCTGAATTTTGGTCTCATCTGACCTCAGAACTTTCTCCCGATCTTCTCTGACCTCAGAACTTTCTCCCGATCTTCTCTGACCTCAGAAATTTCCCCCGATCTTCTCTGACCTCAGAACTTTCTCCCGATCTTCTCTGACCTCAGAACTTTCCCCCGATCTTCTCTGACCTCACAACTTTCTCCCGATCTTCTCTGACCTCACAACTTTCTCCTGATCTTCTCTGACCTCAGAACTTTCCCCCGATCTTCTCTGACCTCACAACTTTCTCCCGATCTTCTCTGACCTCACAACTTTCTCCCGATCTTCTCTGACCTCAGAACTTTCTCCCGACCTTCCCTGACCTCAGAACTTTCTCCCGACCTTCTCTGACCTCAGAACTTTCCCCCGATCTTCTCTGACCTCAGAACTTTCTCCCAACCTTATCTCAATCATTTAGATGATCATTGGGAGACGTCAGACGTTCTGTACTTGTGTCTTCCTGAGGAGGGGGCCTTGCGGGGGCTGCAGGATTCCAATCCATGGCGGTGTATTGTGTCACCAATGGTGTGTTTGGGAACTGGGGTCCCAACTGAGATCCTTCACAAGCTCCTCCCATGTAGTTCTGGGCGGATCCCTCACTTTTCTCATGACCATCCTCACCCCATGAGGAGAATACTTCCACGGAGCTCCAGACCAAGGACGACGATCGATGGATATTTTGTATTTCTCACCAAGCTTCTTGCTGGTCTTGTAGCCCATTCCAGCCTTGTTCAGATCTTGGCTTAGACCTCGTTCAGATGAGCACCGACCCCCTACTGCATCTTCATCCACCCCCCACTGTGTGCATGCGTGGAAGTAGACGAAGATGCAGCAGCAAACTTTGGCAGCCCTGCAGAAGCGCGTACACTGCCTGTCCCCTGCATGAGCGGCCTATAGAGATGAATGGACCATCCAATCAGGTGTGCCTGAAAAACTGACAGACAGACCTGATTGGAAGAGTCATGTGACAGGAGCCACATGTAGAGTATGGCCTCCGGTGTGGAGGAAAGAACCTGGAGGTTTCAGAGATGGCAACCAACCTCACCAGACAGACTGCAATCTTCTTCAGATCTACAATAACTGCCAGATCCTGCCCAACTGACTAGAGGTTTGGTGGGTCCTCCTATCACAGGAGAGTGTAGATGGATTGGAGGTTAGGTAGGTCCTCCTATTACAGGAGAGTGTAGACGGATTGGAGGTTAGGTAGGTCCTCCTATCACAGGAGAGTAGTCGGATTGGAGGTTAGGTAGGTCCTCCTATCACAGGAGAGTAGTCGGATTGGAGGTTAGGTGGGTCCTCCTATCACAGGAGAGTAGTCAGATTGGAGGCTAGGTAGGTCCTCCTATCACAGGAGAGTAGTCGGATTGGAGGTTAGGTAGGTCCTCCTATCACAGGAGAGTAGTCAGATTGGAGGTTAGGTAGGTCCTCCTATCACAGGAGAGTAGTCAGATTGGATGTTAGGTAGGTCCTCCTATCACAGGAGAGTGCAGTCGGATTGGAGGTTAGGTAGGTCCTCCTATCACAGGAGAGTGTAGACGGATTGGAGGTTAGGTAGGTCCTCCTATCACAGGAGAGTAGTCAGATTGGAGGTTAGGTAGGTCCTCCTATCACAGGAGAGTAGTCAGATTGGAGGTTAGGTAGGTCCTCCTATCACAGGAGAGTGTAGTCGGATTGGAGGTTAGGTAGGTCCTCCTATCACAGGAGAGTAGTCGGATTGGAGGTTAGGTAGGTCCTCCTATCACAGGAGAGTGTAGTCAGATTGGAGGTTAGGTAGGTCCTCCTATTACAGGAGAGTGTAGACGGATTGGAGGTTAGGTAGGTCCTCCTATTACAGGAGAGTGTAGACGGATTGGAGGTTAGGTAGGTCCTACTATCACAGGAGAGTGTAGTCAGATTGGAGGTTAGGTAGGTCCTCCTATCACAGGAGAGTAGTCGGATTGGAGGTTAGGTGGGTCCTCCTATCACAGGAGAGTAGTCAGATTGGAGGTTAGGTAGGTCCTCCTATCACAGGAGAGTAGTCGGATTGGAGGTTAGGTAGGTCCTCCTATCACAGGAGAGTAGTCGGATTGGAGGTTAGGTAGGTCCTCCTATCACAGGAGAGTAGTCGGATTGGAGGTTAGGTAGGTCCTCCTATCACAGGAGAGTAGTCGGATTGGAGGTTAGGTAGGTCCTCCTATCACAGGAGAGTAGTCGGATTGGAGGTTAGGTAGGTCCTCCTATCACAGGAGAGTAGTCGGATTGGAGGTTAGGTAGGTCCTCCTATCACAGGAGAGTAGTCGGATTGGAGGTTAGGTAGGTCCTCCTATCACAGGAGAGTGTAGTCAGATTGGAGGTTAGGTAGGTCCTCCTATCACAGGAGAGTGTAGTCAGATTGGAGGTTAGGTAGGTCCTCCTATCACAGGAGAGTGTAGTCGGATTGGAGGTTAGGTGGGTCCTCCTATCACAGGAGAGTAGTCGGATTGGAGGTTAGGTAGGTCCTCCTATCACAGGAGAGTAGTCGGATTGGAGGTTAGGTAGGTCCTCCTATCACAGGAGAGTAGTCGGATTAGAGGTTAGGTAGGTCCTCCTATCACAGGAGAGTAGTCGGATTGGAGGTTAGGTAGGTCCTCCTATCACAGGAGAGTAGTCGGATTGGAGGTTAGGTAGGTCCTCCTATCACAGGAGAGTAGTCGGATTGGAGGTTAGGTAGGTCCTCCTATCACAGGAGAGTAGTCGGATTGGAGGTTAGGTAGGTCCTCCTATCACAGGAGAGTAGTCGGATTGGAGGTTAGGTAGGTCCTCCTATCACAGGAGAGTGTAGTCAGATTGGAGGTTAGGTAGGTCCTCCTATCACAGGAGAGTGTAGTCAGATTGGAGGTTAGGTAGGTCCTCCTATCACAGGAGAGTGTAGTCGGATTGGAGGTTAGGTGGGTCCTCCTATCACAGGAGAGTAGTCGGATTGGAGGTTAGGTAGGTCCTCCTATCACAGGAGAGTAGTCGGATTGGAGGTTAGGTAGGTCCTCCTATCACAGGAGAGTGTAGTCAGATTGGAGGTTAGGTAGGTCCTCCTATCACAGGAGAGTGTAGTCGGATTGGAGGTTAGGTAGGTCCTCCTATCACAGGAGAGTGTAGTCGGATTGGAGGTTAGGTAGGTCCTCCTATCACAGGAGAGTAGTCGGATTGGAGGTTAGGTAGTGTAACGGGATGACCCGTGACACCCAGAGACTTTTGAGGGATGGGGGATACTCCTGTGCCAGCGGCCCTAAGTTCACCTTGTGCCCCTTTTGGGCATAGGGTGGCTAATGATAATTCATGTATTACATGAGATGGGGCATCACTGATAGTTCATATTGCAGGATTTTGAGAGATTGCAATTTGTTGGTTAATTGTGACCCAACCAGTCAATAGTGACTCATCTCTCTGTGAAGACTGTTAATATGTTAGGATGAGGCTGGCTCTTGAAAGGCCTTTAATTGTGCGATAACACGGTCTACAGCCTATTGATGCTCAGAGGTGTGAATAGGTGTCAAGCTGTATGCGGAGACGGAACGTCTGCCTAGGGAACTCAGTGCGTGATGGTGTTTTGTTTGTTATGCTGTTAATGAAGGAATGTGCAGTGATAATTATAGGCAGACACGTCTAGAATGTTTAGTAATTAGCCTTGGTGTGTGATTAGGGGGGCGGAGATCTCATTGTCCCTTTGAATACGGTCACATGATTGTAACTACATAAAAAGCTGAGAAGAAACCATTAAAGGGTCATTACATTTGTACAGAGCTGTGTCTCGTCTTGATTCTGGGAAAATGGGGTGTCTGCTGATTTGTGTCAGATGAGCCGTCGTGGGTGGGGTGGTGACCGTTACAGGTAGGTCCTCCTATCACAGGAGAGTGTAGTCAGATTGGAGGTTAGGTAGGTCCTCCTATCACAGGAGAGTGTAGTCAGATTGGAGGTTAGGTAGGTCCTCCTATCACAGGAGAGTGTAGTCGGATTGGAGGTTAGGTGGGTCCTCCTATCACAGGAGAGTGTAGTCGGATTGGAGGTTAGGTGGGTCCTCCTATCACAGGAGAGTAGTCGGATTGGAGGTTAGGTAGGTCCTCCTATCACAGGAGAGTAGTCGGATTGGAGGTTAGGTAGGTCCTCCTATCACAGGAGAGTAGTCGGATTGGAGGTTAGGTAGGTCCTCCTATCACAGGAGAGTAGTCGGATTGGAGGTTAGGTAGGTCCTCCTATCACAGGAGAGTAGTCGGATTGGAGGTTAGGTAGGTCCTCCTATCACAGGAGAGTGTAGTCAGATTGGAGGTTAGGTGGGTCCTCCTATCACAGGAGAGTGTAGTCGGATTGGAGGTTAGGTAGGTCCTCCTATCACAGGAGAGTGTAGTCGGATTGGAGGTTAGGTGGGTCCTCCTATCACAGGAGAGTAGTCGGATTGGAGGTTAGGTAGTGTAACGGGATGACCCGTGACACCCAGAGACTTTTGAGGGATGGGGGATACTCCTGTGCCAGCGGCCCTAAGTTCACCTTGTGCCCCTTTTGGGCATAGGGTGGCTAATCATAATTCATGTATTACATGAGATGGGACATCACTGATAGTTCATATTGCAGGATTTTGAGAGATTGCAAGTTGTTGGTTAATTGTGACCCAACCAGTCAATAGTGACTCATCTCTCTGTGAAGACTGTTCATATGTTAGGATGAGGCTAGCTCTTGAAAGGCCTTTAATTGTGCGATAACACTGTCTACAGCCTAGTGATGCTCAGAGGTGTGAATAGGTGTCAAGCTGTATGCAGAGACTGAACGTCTGCCTAGGGAACTCAGTGTGCGATGGTGTTTTGTTTGTTATGCTGTTAATGAAGGAATGTTTAGTAATTAGCCTTGGTGTGTGATTAGGGGGGCGGAGATCTCATTGTCCCTTTGAATACGGTCACATGATTGTAACTACATAAAAAGCTGAGAAGAAACCATTAAAGGGTCATTACATTTGTACAGAGCTGCGTCTCGTCTTGATTCTGGGGAAATGGGGTGTCTGCTGATTTGTGTCAGATGAGCCGTCGTGGGTGGGGTGGTGACCGTTACAGGTAGGTCCTCCTATCACAGAAACTTGGACAGTCAGATTCTACAGGATGGTGATCATTACGCTCTACATACCTCCCTGTATCACTGAGGTTAGGTAGGTCCTTAATATTCTTCTCCATAGTCCCCCCCCCTATAGGTACACCTCACTTTAGTCCCCCTTCAGATTTGGCCCCCATACCTCTTCATCTGCACTGACCTTTAGAGCCACCAGCTGGTCGCCCCGCACCGTTCGGAAGACTTCTCCGTACACCCCCTCCCCCACCTTCTGGCAGAGGAGGATCTGATCCTGCGTCAGGCATTGGTGGAAAGAAATCGGCTTCTCCTGCTGACATTCCGCCAAAACCTTCTCCGCATCGGTGAGATCATCGCAGTACAGAGACGATGGAGAGAGCAGGAGCTGCAGGGAGAGAGAGATGAGTCAGGAGGACGATGGAGAGAGCAGGAGCTGCAGGGAGAGAGAGATGAGTCAGGAGGACGATGGAGAGAGCAGGAGCTGCAGGGAGAGAGAGATGAGTCAGGAGGAAGATCCCCGACAGACGATGGAGAGAGCAGGAGCTGCAGGGAGAGAGAGATGAGTCAGGAGGACGATGGAGAGAGCAGGAGCTGCAGGGAGAGAGAGAGAGATATGAGTCAGGAGGAAGATCCCCGACAGAACGTCCTTCATAGACCCCCCCCCCGACAGACGATGGAGAGAGCAGGAGCTGCAGGGAGAGAGAGAGAGAGATATGTCAGGAGGAAGATCCCCGACAGACGATGGAGAGAGCAGGAGCTGCAGGGAGAGAAAGAGAGAGATGAGTCAGGAGGAATATCCCCGACAGAACGTCCTTCATAGACCCCCCCCCCCCCCGACAGACGATAGAGAGAAGGAGCTGCAGAGAGAGAGAGATATATGTCAGGGGGAAGATCCCCGACAGACGATGGAGAGAGCAGGAGCTGCAGGGAGAGAGAGAGATATGTCAGGAGGAAGATCCCCGACAGACGATGGAGAGAGCAGGAGCTGCAGGGAGAGAGAGAGATATGTCAGGAAGAAGATCCCCGACAGACGATGGAGAGAGCAGGAGCTGCAGGGAGAGAGAGAGATATGTCAGGAAGAAGATCCCCGACAGACGATGGAGAGAGCAGGAGCTGCAGGGAGAGAGAGAGATATGTCAGGAGGAAGATCCCCGACAGAATGTTCTTCATAGACCCCCCCCCCTCGACAGACGATGGAGAGAGCAGGAGCTGCAGGGGGAGAGAGAGAGAGAGAGATATGTCAGGAGGAAGATCCCCGACAGACGATGGAGAGAGCAGGAGCTGCAGGGAGAGAGAGAGATATGTCAGGAGGAAGATCCCCGACAGATGATGGAGAGAGCAGGAGCTGCAGGGAGAGAGAGAGATATGTCAGGAGGAAGATCCCTGACAGACGATGGAGAGAGCAGGAGCTGCAGGGAGAGAGAGAGAGAGAGATATGTCAGGAGGAAGATCCCTGTAACGGACACATGCATGCTGCAGAGACAGTTATAATCTTCGTGCAGGGAGGACTACAAGGAACTGCATGGCTTGTCACAATTGGATGTACCGCATTGTATTCTGAGCTCAAAGGGTTAATTGGACAAGTTTCTTTTCACTGCTGAATGCTAATGTTCCCTTCGCATAGATAATGAACTCTCTTTTGTGTGCAGGTAAACAGCCCCCCTGTGAGGTGTATGCTGATGGGGATTCTGTGTGAGTGATAATTGTTTTAAAGGTTAATTGCATTCTATGTGCCTGGCCAGGAAATGTTAAGTGGGGTGAGGTGCCGAAGCGGCTAGAAACTGGCCAAGTGATTAATTCAAGGAGATGTCATTGTTCTTGTAACAGTTGTAACCAGATATAAGCAGGTGAAATATGCCAAATAAAGTCAGTCTACTTGACCCTTCAAACGTAGCACGTCTCGTTTCTTGGAAGGGCGTTCGATGGGATATACCGGCGGTACCTGCATATCGCAGCTTGCCAGGGAAAAGGACGTCTCCAACGGCCGATACCCCTCACTACATGGGTAGCCGTTACATTGGTTGGCAGCGGTGGGATGGTCCTTTTATCCAAAGAGCAAGTGCTGAATGGTGTCGCAGTACGCCAGGCTGAAAAGATCCACACTAAAAGATTTATTAGAGAGTCGTGGTAGGAGCGCCAGCAACAGACCACGGAGGGAGCTGATAGCTGAACTGCTGGAGCTGGACGAAATGGATGGATCCATGGAAGGAACTGAGCCCCTTGCACCGGTCAGCGAAGAAGATGTAATTACTGGGATTGTACAGCGGAGATTATCCTTGTATCCAGAAACGTCCGTGGAACTAATCAACCAGCTGTTCCGGGAAGCAAGGGAAGAGATACAAATGAAGAGGGGACAAGAACTGGAACTGGTAAGAGCGAGACAGCCCATTACACCTGCAGTTCCTACTCCCCCCACCTGCTGCTACAGGAAAGAAAATACCGTTCACTGCATTTAAAGCTTTTGTAGAAAGTGAGGAGGAAATCGATGGATATTTGGCGGATTTTGAGAGGCAGTGCTCACTACACCAGGTCCCACCAGACCAATGGGTCACTATTTTGTCGGGGAAATTGTCGGGCAAAGCCAATGAAGCCTTTCGGGCTCTCGCTCCAGAGGATATTTTACAATACCAGCAAGTTAAAAAGGCGCTGCTAACCCGATATGCCGTAACGCCAGAAGCCTACCGCCGGCGCTTCCGGGAGTCCAAGAAGATGGCTGTGGACTCCCACATGGAATGGGCCAACCAGTTACAAAGGGTGGCATCCCTTTGGGTCCAAGGGTGCAAGGCCAACACCGGGGAGGAAGTATTACAGCTGTTCCTAATGGAACATTTCTTCCAAGACCTAGCCGCAGACATACAAGACTGGGTACAAGATCGCCGGCCCGCTAACTTAAACGAGGCGGCTCGGCTAGCAGATGAGTACACGGAGACAAGGAAAGTAAGCCAGGGTACGACGCGGCTGGCTCAGAAGGTAGAACCGCGTACTCCAACCGTCACCCCACGCCCAGAGTTTCGGGCTCCAGTCCCACCACGTCCTCAGGGGCCTAGCAACTACCCCCGGGATTCGCCTAGGGTGACGTGCCATCACTGCAGCGACACGGGACATATTGCTCGTTATTGCCCTTTGAGAGCTACAAATAACAATTGGAGACGCACAACACCCAACACAGAGGTCACTCCATCACGTCCCTCTGCGGCCCACTGCCTGGAGACCGAGGGGGGCCCTGAGGAATGTCTGGGAATTTGGTATGAGGCAGACCCAATACAAGCTGCCTCTCCGGATAACCGTCAGCATCACCGTCAGGAGGTACGAGTGAATGGACAAGTAGCACAAGGCCTAAGAGATTCCGGGACTACTATCACTCTGATTCAATCAAACATCTGGTAAAGCCAGAGAACGTGTCCACTCGCACAGTTGCCGTCCGGGTCGCAGGGGGTGCTGTATTTCGCGTACCCACCACCCGGGTGCACTTAGACTGGGGAGCCGGGTCAGGAAAGACCACAGTTGGTATCATGGACAACCTACCTGCCGAGGTGGTGCTGGGCAACGACATTGGCCCTCTGACTTCGGCTTATTTACCTACACCTGCTGCTGCTTGTCCCGTGACCACCCGCGTTGCTGGAATCAACCCGCTTGCTGCTGAGAACCGGGTAAGACTACCTTCCCCGACATGTACTGTAGATCCGGCACAATATCACAGTCTAAAATGGGAATGTGACAAGTTGGCCAGTGAGAAATCAGAGATGCAACGACACTATGTCATGTATTATGAGATGTCCCGTGGCTTGAACATTGAAATGCACAAACAGGCGGAAATTGTCAAAAGATTAAATGGGATTTGCATCCAGGTGGTGCCCTATCTCTCCCAAGAGCATCAGCAACAGGGAGCCATTGAGAGAGCAAAGCAAGTGACTGTTCCAGAACTGAATTCTATTATTCACCGTCACCATCAGCTACCGACCTGGTAAGCCAATGGGAAGGCCGACGACTGTCCAGGCAAACGGAACTTTTACCCTAACAGCAGACCGGACATCCCCAAGTTGATCCGAAAAGGATCAATCCGGGTCTGCCGGAGTGTTCCACAAAAGGGGAGTAGTGTAACGGACATATGCATGCTGCCGGGACATCGATAATCTTCGTGCAGGGGGACTACAAGGAACTGCATGGCTTGTCACAAGTGGAGGTACCACAGTGTATTCTGAGCTCAAAGGGTTAATTGGACAAGTTTCTTTTCATTGTTGAATGCTAATGTTCCCTTCGCATAGATAATGAACCCTCTTTTGTGTGCAGGTAAACAGCCCCCTGTGAGGTGTATGCTGATGGGGATTATGTGTGAGTGATAATTGTTTTAAAGGTTAATTGAATTCTATGTGCCTGGCCAGGAAATGTTAAGTGGGGTGAGGTGCCGAAGCGTCTAGAAACTGGCCAAGTGATTAATTCAAGGAGATGTCATTGTTTCAGGGGGTCTGTGTTGAAGCCCCCTACTGGGAAAAGGGGAGGGCGGAAACTGTCATTGTTCTTGTAACAGTTGTAACCAGATATAAGCAGGTGAAATATGCCAAATAAAGTCAGTCTGCTTGACCCTCCAAACGTAGCACGTCTCGTTTCTTGGAAGGGCGTTCGATGGGATATACCGGCGGTACCTGCATATCGCAGCTTGCCAGGGAAAAGGACGTCTCAAACGGCTGAGACCCCTCACTACCAGTGGGTAGCCGTTACAATCCCCGACAGACGATGGAGAGAGCAGGAGCTGCAGGGAGAGAGAGAGATATGTCAGGAAGAAGATCCCCGACAGACGATGGAGAGAGCAGGAGCTGCAGGGAGAGAGAGAGAAGTCAGGAAGAAGATCCCCGACAGAATGTTCTTCATAGACCACCCCCCCACCGACTATTAACCACAGATCCCGAGACAGCAGCACTATGGGATAATGTCTGTACTGCTCCCCAGTATTAGGAGAAGGACTTCCCCTCGCCACGACTCCGAGAAGGACTTCCCCTCGCCACGACTCCGAGAAGGACTTCCCCTCGCCACGACTCCGAGAAGGACTTCCCCTCGCCACGACTCCGAGAAGGACTTCCCCTCGCCACGACTCCGAGAAGGACTTCCCCTCGCCACGACTCCGAGAAGGACTTCCCCTCGCCACGACTCCGAGAAGGACTTCCCCTCGCCACGACTCCGAGAAGGACTTCCCCTCGCCACGACTCCGAGAAGGACTTCCCCTCGCCACGACTCCGAGAAGGACTCCCCTCGACTCCGAGAAGGACTTCCCCTCGCCACGACTCCGAGAAGGACTTCCCCTCGCCACGACTCCGAGAAGGACTTCCCCTCGCCACGACTCCGAGAAGGACTTCCCCTCGCCACGACTCCGAGAAGGACTTCCCCTCGCCACGACTCCGAGAAGGACTCCCCTCGACTCCGAGAAGGACTTCCCCTCGCCACGACTCCGAGAAGGACTTCCCGTCGCCACGACTCCGAGAAGGACTTCCCGTCGCCACGACTCCGAGAAGGACTTCCCGTCGCCACGACTCCGAGAAGGACTTCCCGTCGCCACGACTCCGAGAAGGACTCCCCTCGCCAGGACTCCCCTCCCCTCCCGCCAGGGAGTTTCCTGTCCTTGTGGGAGGAGCCTGTTTTTCATTTTTTAGGGTCCCGTTGTCGGCTCTTTTCTTTCCCCACATGGAAGACGTCATTTGTCAGGACCAGCAAAGCGTCTGATTGGCAGAGGAGCGGCTTACCAGAGAAGAGGAGTTGCTGTGCGCACTTTGGTTCCCAGTTCTCCTGTCAGCGAGGTGGAGGGATGGAAGGCCGGCCTCAACTGAGGGGAAGAATGAGAGAAAGGCACAAATAAGACAGGGGCCCCACATAATCCAGAACCAAACCTCCCACAGGGGCCCCACATAATCCAGAACCAAACCTCCTACAGGGGCCCCACATAATCCAGAACCAAACCTCCCACAGGGGCCCCACATAATCCAGAACCAAACCTCCCACAGGGACCCCACATAATCCAGAACCAAACTTCCCACAGGGGCCCCACATAATCCAGAACCAAACCTCCCACAGGGGCCCCACATAATCCAGAACCAAACCTCCCACAGGGGCCCCACATAATCCAGAACCAAACCTCCCACAGGGGCCCCACATAATCCAGAACCAAACCTCCCACAGGGGCCCCACATAATCCAGAACCAAACCTCCCACAGGGGCCCCACATAATCCAGAACCAAACCTCCCACAGGGGCCCCACATAATCCAGAACCAAACCTTCCACAGGGGCCCCACATAATCCAGAACCAAACCTCCCACAGGGGCCCTAAATAATCCAGAACCAAACCTTCCACAGGGGCCCCACATAATCCAGAACCAAACCTCCCACAGGGGCCCCAAATAATCCAGAACCAAACCTTCCACAGGGGCCCCACATAATCCAAATGCAGAATGCAGAGATCCCATCTAGTACCAACCCAAACCTCCCACTGAGACCCACATAACACAAAACCACATCTCCTAAGAGGCCCCACATAATCCAGAACCCAACCTCCCAACAAGGTCTCTAATAATGGAGAACCAAACCTCCCACAGGGGCCCCACATAATCCAGAACCAAACCTTCCACAGGGGCCCCAAATAATCCAGAACCAAACCTCCCAAAGGGGCCCCACATAATCCAGAACCAAACCTCCCACAGGGGCCCCACATAATCCAGAACCAAACCTTCCACAGGGGCCCCAAATAATCCAGAACCAAACCTCCCAAAGGGGCCCCACATAATCCAGAACCAAACCTCCCACAGGGGCCCCACATAATCCAGAACCCAACCTCCCAACAAGGTCTCTAATAATGGAGAACCAAACCTCCCACAGGGGCCCCACATAATCCAGAACCAAACCTCCCACAGGGGCCCCACATAATCCAGAACCAAACCTCCCACAGGGGCCCCACATAATCCAGAACCAAACCTCCCACAGGGGCCCCACATAATCCAGAACCAAACCTCCCAAAGGGGCCCCAAATAATCCAGAACCAAACCTCCCACAGGGGCCCCACATAATCCAGAACCAAACCTCCCACAGGGACCCCACATAATCCAGAACCAAACCTCCCACAGGGACCCCACATAATCCAGAACCAAACCTCCCACAGGGGCCCCACATAATGCAGAACCAAACCTCCCACAGGGGCCCCACATAATCCAGAACCAAACCTCCCACAGGGGCCCCACATAATCCAGAACCAAACCTCCCAAAGGGGCCCCACATAATCCAGAACTAAACCTCCCACAGGGGCCCCACATAATCCAGAACCAAACCTCCCACAGGGGCCCCACATAATCCAGAACCAAACCTCCCACAGGGGCCCCACATAATCCAGAACCAAACCTCCCACAGGGGCCCCACAAAATCAAGAACCAAACCTCCCACAGGGACCCCACATAATCCAGAACCAAACCTCCCAAAGGGGCCCCAAATAAGCCAGAACCAAACCTCCCACAGGGGCCCCACATAATCCAGAACCAAACCTCCCACAGGGGCCCCAAATTATCCAGAACCAAACCTCCCACAGGGGCCCCACATAATCCAGAACCAAACCTCCCACAGGGGCCCCACATAATCCAGAACCAAACCTCCCACAGGGGCCCCACATAATCCAGAACCAAACCTCCCACAGGGGCCCCACATAATCCAGAACCAAACCTCCCACAGGGGCCCCACATAATCCAGAACCAAACCTCCCACAGGGGCCCCACATAATCCAGAACCAAACCTCCCACAGGGACCCCAAATAATCCAGAACCAAACCTCCCACAGGGGCCCCACATAATCCAGAACCAAACCTTCCACAGGGGCCCCACATAATCCAAATGCAGAATGCAGAGATCCCACCTAGTAACAACCCAAACCTCCCACTGAGACCCACATAACACAAAACCTCATCTCCTAAGAGGCCCCACATAATCCAGAACCCAACCTCCCAACAAGGTCTCTAATAATGGAGAACCCAACCTCCCACAGGGGCCCCAGAATTTAGAGACCCCACCTAGTACAAAACCAAACCTCCCACAGGGGCCCCACATCACCCAGAACCAAACCTCCCACAGGGGCCCCACATAATCCAGAACCAAACCTCCTGCTGAGGTCTCTTTGTGAAGAACCCCCCAGAGATCGGATCTTTGGCTCAGCGGACGCCGCGCGCTGCATGGCGATCGCTTTTCCTCACCTTTCTTCTTGCGGTGGAGCGACAGAGCGGCTCGGAGTCGTGCCCATCGCTGAAGATCCTTATGAGTATCTCGAATGGAAAAGGATTCTGTGGACAGGTCAAGATTCCCGACAGTCGTAGAGTTGAGGAAGGACGAGGTGAGCAGAGAAGGCGAGAAATGAAGAGGGGAGAGGGCTCCGCCCACATCCTGAGGGGGAGAGGAAACACCAATCACACATCACCCCAATATAATGACTTCCCACCTTACACTGCAGGCCAGATAAAACCCGCTTAGAATGAACTCTTTACCCCCCCACCAAAACTCTCACCTCCCTCCTGCTCCCCTTCCCCCAGAACTCTCACCTCCTTTCTTCTCCTCCCCCAGAACTCTCACCTCCCTCCCGCTCCCCTCCCCCCAGAACTCTCACCTCCTTTCTTCTCCTCCCCTCCCCCCAGAACTCTCACCTCTCTCCCGCTCCCCTCCCCCCAGAACTCTCACCTCCCTCCCGCTCCCCTCCCCCCAGAACTCTCACCTCCCTCCCGCTCCCCTCCCCCCAGAACTCTCACCTCCTTTCTTCTCCTCCCCCCCCCCCAACACTCTCACCTCCTTTCTTCTCCTCCCCCCAGAACTCTCACCTCCCTCCTGCTCCCCTCCCCCCAGAACTCTCACCTCCCTCCTGCTCCCCTCCCCCCAGAACTCTCACCTCCCTCCCGCTCCCCTCCCCCCAGAACTCTCACCTCCCTCCCGCTCCCCTCCCCCCAGAACTCTCACCTCCCTCCCGCTCCCCTCCCCCCAGAACTCTCACCTCCCTCCTGCTCCCCTCCCCCCAGAACTCTCACCTCTCTCCCGCTCCTCCCCCCAGAACTCTCACCTCCCTCCTGCTCCCCTCCCCCCAGAACTCTCACCTCTCTCCCGCTCCTCCCCCCAGAACTCTCACCTCCCTCCCGCTCCCCTCCCCCCAGAACTCTCACCTCCCTCCTGCTCCCCTCCCCCCAGAACTCTCACCTCCCTCCCGCTCCCCTTCCCCCAGAACTCTCAACCTCCCTCCCGCTCCCCTCCCCCCAGAACTCTCACCTCCCTCCCGCTCCCCTCCCCCCAGAACTCTCACCTCCCTCCCGCTCCCCTCCCCCCAGAACTCTCACCTCCCTCCCGCTCCCCTCCCCCCAGAACTCTCACCTCCCTCCTGCTCCTCCCCCCAGAACTCTCACCTCCCTCCTGCTCCCCTTCCCCCAGAACTCTTACCTCCTTTCTTCTCCTCCCCCCCAGAACTCTTACCTCCCTCCTGCTCTCCTCCCCCCAGAACTCTCACCTCCCTCCTGCTCTCCTCCCCCCAGAACTCTCACCTCCTTTCTTCTCCTCCCCCTAGAACTCTCACACCCCTCCTGCTCCCCTCCCCCCCAGAACTCTCACCTCCTTTCTTCTCCTCCCCCCAGAACTCTCACCTCCCTCCCCCCCAGAGCTCTAACCTCCCTTCTGCTCCCCCCAGAACTCTCACCTCCCTCCCGCTCCTCCCCCCAGAACTCTCACCTCCCTCCCGCTCCTCCCCCCAGAACTATCACCTCCCTCCCGCTCCTCCCCCCAGAACTATCACCTCCCTCCCGCTCCTCCCCCCAGAACTATCACCTCCCTCCTGCTTCCCTTCCCCCAGAACTCTCACCTCCTTTCTTCTCCTCCCCCTAGAACTCTCACCTCCTTTCTTCTCCTCCCCCCCACCAAAACTCTCACCTCCCTCCCGCTCCCCTCCCCCCAGAACTCTCACCTCCTTTCTTCTCCTCCCCCCCACCAAAACTCTCACCTCCCTCCCGCTCCCCTCCCCCCAGAACTCTCACCTCCCTCCCGCTCCCCTCCCCCCAGAACTCTCACCTCCCTCCCGCTCCCCTCCCCCCAGAACTCTCACCTCCCTCCTGCTCCTCCCCCCAGAACTCTCACCTCCCTCCTGCTCCCCTTCCCCCAGAACTCTTACCTCCTTTCTTCTCCTCCCCCCCAGAACTCTCACCTCCCTCCTGCTCTCCTCCCCCCAGAACTCTCACCTCCTTTCTTCTCCTCCCCCTAGAACTCTCACACCCCTCCTGCTCCCCTCCCCCCCAGAACTCTCACCTCCTTTCTTCTCCTCCCCCCAGAGCTCTAACCTCCCTCCTGCTCCCCCCAGAACTCTCACCTCTCTCCCTCCTCCCCCCAGAACTCTCACCTCCCTCCCGCTCCTCCCCCCAGAACTCTCACCTCCCTCCCGCTCCTCCCCCCAGAACTATCACCTCCCTCCCGCTCCTCCCCCCAGAACTATCACCTCCCTCCCGCTCCTCCCCCCAGAACTATCACCTCCCTCCTGCTCCCCTTCCCCCAGAACTCTCACCTCCTTTCTTCTCCTCCCCCCCAGAACTCTCACACCCCTCCCCCCCAGAACTCTCACCTCCTTTCTTCTCCTCCCCCCAGAACTCTCACCTCTCTCCCTCCAGAACTCTTACCTACCTCCCTCCCTCCTTCCCCCAGAACTCTCACCTCCCTCCCTCTCTCCTCCCCCCAGAACTCTCACCTCCCTCCTCCCCCCAGAACTCTCACCTCCCTCCCTCCTCCCCCCAGAACTCTCACCTCCCTCCCTCCCTCCTCCCCCCAGAACTCTCACCTCCCTCCCTCCTCCCCCCAGAACTCTCACCTCCCTCCCTCCCTCCTCCCCCCAGAACTCTCACCTCCCTCCCTCCCTCCTCCCCCCAGAACTCTCACCTCCCTCCTCCCCCCAGAACTCTCACCTCCCTCCTCCCCCCAGAACTCTCACCTCCCTCCCTCCCTCCTCCCCCCAGAACTCTCACCTCCCTCCCTCCTCCTCCTTCCCCCAGAACTCTTACCTCCTTGTCCCGGAACAGAGACATGTCCCCATAGTCCTGGAAGGAAAGCTGCTTCTGGGCCTTGGTGGACTTTTTCCTGCGGTTTCCCCATCTCTTCACACTGAAGCCACTAATACAGACTTTCCTCCCCGTGGTCTCCTGAGGAGCCGCAGAGTTCTGAATTCGGCTCTTTGGCATAGAAGAGATCACCAGGGGGGTCTTCATTCCCGTCTCTAAAGTCAGTGAGGTGAGATCGGTGCCAAAGATTCGCAGACGCGGCTCAACGTTCCGAGTCTTAGACAAGTTTTTATCCTGAAAATATTTGGTAACGGAATGGCGGTCCAGTTGTACAACCGGCTGCATCTGGCGGAGACTCATGTCTCTCAGAGGCAGAATTAAAGTGCCCACCTCCGTCTTATGGACCCGCCGAGCCCCCCAAGGACATTTCTCCATCTGCCTTTCCAGATATTCAACAACTGCGTCTGGATGCAACTTTACAACGGGCTGGAAAGTTCTTCTTCTGAAATAATTCCACTTATCTGACGAATTTCTCTTCAGGAACCCGCTGGATGGGCTTTCATCCAACATGGCGGCCTCCTCCATCAACAGGTCCTTCACAGAGGTGTGGGGCAAATCCTCCTCCTCCTCAGCAGAGAAGAGCTCAGGACTGGTACAGAAGGCATTGCTGTCCCCTGGTCCGTGCTTCTCCTCCTCATCCAGGCACATAAAAGATGGAGAGGGGGAAACACCGACGGGAGACAAAAGGCACAAAGAGGATCTTCCATTGGATACCTTAATGCTCAGACACTTTACCCCGGACCCAGGATTGGTGGGCGACCCGAGCTTGGACTCATCCGTTCTGCTGCATGGTTGTGTCCCTCTTCTCGGATCTTCCATGAGACCACCATGTGCCATTCTTCCGGGAATGTCCCCATACAACAGGTCCTCTTTATTCTCTCCATCGGTAGAATGGGCCCCAGAGCAGCACCTGACCACACTGTCCTCCAGGGGCCCACACAGCGCCAGCTGCCTGACAAAAGACTTCTCTGTCCTCGGCATGGCAGTCAGCAGAACGGAGGGGGTGCTGGAGAGGAGAGGAGCTTTCTGAAGAGGACTGGACAGCGCGTCCGCAGAGGAGTCCAGAATACTGATGACCTCCGGACACAACTTCCGCTTCTTCACTTCAAAGTCGTGGAACGAGTCTGGAGTCAGAGGTGTGCGCTGCTGAGGAAACACCACAAGACATGGGTCCTACTATACATGGGTCCTACTACTCACACCTCCTCCATGGGTCCTACTACTCACCCCCCTCCATGGGTCCTACTACTCACCCCCCTCCATGGAAAGAGTCTGGAGTCAGAGGTGTGCGCTGCTGAGGAAACACCACAAGACATGGGTCCTACTATACATGGGTCCTACTACACATGGGTCCTACTGCTCACCCCCCTCCATGGAAAGAGTCTGGAGTCAGAGGTGTGCGCTGCTGAGGAAACACCACAATACATGGGTCCTACTATACATGGGTCCTACTACTCGAACCTCCATGGGTCCTACTATACATGGGTACTACTACTCACCCCCCCCTCCATGGGTCCTACTACTCACACCTCCATGGAAAGAGTCTGGAGTCAAAGGTGTGCGCTGCTGAGGAAACACCACAATACATGGGTCCTACTATACATGGGTCCTACTACTCACACCCCCTCCATGGGTCCTACTACTCACACCTCCTCCATGGGTCCTACTACTCACACCCCCTCCATGGAAAGAGTCTGGAGTCAGAGGTGTGCGCTGCTGAGGAAACACCACAAGATACAAGACATGGGTCCTACTATACATGGGTCCTACTACTCGCACCCCCTCCATGGGTCCTACTACTCGCACCCCCTCCATGGGTCCTACTACTCACACCCCCTCCATGGGTCCTACTACTCACACCCCCTCCATGGGTCCTACTACTCACACCCCCTCCATGGGTCCTACTACTCACACCCCCTCCATGGGTCCTACTACTCACACCCCCTCCATGGGTCCTACTACACATGGGGACTACTATACATGGGTCCTACTACTTGCACCTCCATGGGTCCTACTATACATGGGTACTACTACTCACCCCCCCCTCCATGGGTCCTACTACTCACACCTCCATGGAAAGAGTCTGGAGTCAAAGGTGTGCGCTGCTGAGGAAACACCACAAGATACAAGACATGGGTCCTACTATACATGGGTCCTACTACTCACACCCCCTCCATGGGTCCTACTACTCACACCCCCTCCATGGGTCCTACTACTCACACCCCCTCCATGGGTCCTACTACTCACACCCCCTCCATGGGTCCTACTACTCACACCCCCTCCATGGAAAGAGTCTGGAGTCAGAGGTGTGTGCTGCTGAGGAAACACCACAATACATGGGTCCTACGATGCATGGGTCCTACTATACATGGGTCCTACTATACATGGGTCCTACTATACATGGGTCCTACTATACATGGGTCCTACTACTCACACCCCCTCCATGGGTCCTACTACTCACACCTCCATGGAAAGAGTCTGGAGTCAAAGGTGTGCGCTGCTGAGGAAACACCACAATACATGGGTCCTACTATACATGGGTCCTACTACTCACACCCCCTCCATGGGTCCTACTACTCGCACCTCCATGGGTCCTACTACTCACACCCCCTCCATGGGTCCTACTACTCACACCCCCTCCATGGGTCCTACTACTCACACCCCCTCCATGGGTCCTACTACTCACACCCCCTCCATGGAAAGAGTCTGGAGTCAAAGGTGTGCGCTGCTGAGGAAACACCACAAGATACAAGACATTGGTCCTACTATACATGGGTACTACTACTCACCCCCCCTCCATGGGTCCTACTACTCACACCCCCTCCATGGGTCCTACTACTCACCCCCCCTCCATGGGTCCTACTACTCACACCCCCTCCATGGGTCCTACTACTCACACCCCCTCCATGGGTCCTACTACTCACACCCCCTCCATGGGTCCTACTACTCACACCCCCTCCATGGGTCCTACTACTCACCCCCCCTCCATGGGTCCTACTACTCACACCCCCTCCATGGGTCCTACTACTCACACCCCCTCCATGGGTCCTACTACTCACCCCCCCTCCATGGGTCCTACTACTCACACCCCCTCCATGGGTCCTATTACTCACACCCCCTCCATAGGTCCTACTACTCACACCCCCTCCATGGGTCCTACT